>NW_027259178.1:17500-38650 GCF_045791955.1 Oncorhynchus clarkii lewisi | reverse complement strand
TTATTAATGAGCTGTTTGGTTTTATAATGTATATTATCTGTTATTAATGAGCTGTTTGGTTTTATAATGTATATTATCTGTTATTAATGAGCTGTTTGGTTTTATAATGTATATTATCTGTTATTAATGAGCTGTTTGGTTTTATAATGTATATTATCTGTTATTAATGAGCTGTTTGGTTTTATAATGTATATTATCTGTTATTAATGAGCTGTTTGGTTTTATAATGTATATTATCTGTTATTAATGAGCTGTTTGGTTTTATAATGTATATTATCTGTTATTAATGAGCTGTTTGGTTTTATAATGTATATTATCTGTTATTACTGAGCTGTTTGGTTTTATAATGTATATTATCTGTTATTAATGAGCTGTTTGGTTTTATAATGTATATTATCTGTTATTAATGAGCTGTTTGGTTTTATAATGTATATTATCTGTTATTAATGAGCTGTTTGGTTTTATAATGTATATTATCTGTTATTAATGAGCTGTTTGGTTTTATAATGTATATTATAATGTTATTAATGAGCTGTTTGGTTTTATAATGTATATTATCTGTTATTAATGAGCTGTTTGGTTTTATAATGCTGTTATTACTGAGCTGTTTGGTTTTATAATGTATATTATCTGTTATTAATGAGCTGTTTGGTTTTATAATGTATATTATCTGTTATTACTGAGCTGTTTGGTTTTATAATGTATATTATCTGTTATTAATGAGCTGTTTGGTTTTATAATGTATATTATCTGTTATTAATGAGCTGTTTGGTTTTATAATGTATATTATCTGTTATTAATGAGCTGTTTGGTTTTATAATGTATATTATCTGTTATTAATGAGCTGTTTGGTTTTATAATGTATATTATCTGTTATTACTGAGCTGTTTGGTTTTATAATGTATATTATCTGTTATTAATGAGCTGTTTGGTTTTATAATGTATATTATCTGTTATTAATGAGCTGTTTGGTTTTATAATGTATATTATCTGTTATTAATGAGCTGTTTGGTTTTATAATGTATATTATCTGTTATTAATGAGCTGTTTGGTTTTATAATGTATATTATCTATAATGTATATTATCTGTTATTAATGAGCTGTTTGGTTTTATAATGTATATTATCTGTTATTAAGCTGTTTGGTTTTATAATGTATATTATCTGTTATTAATGAGCTGGTGTTTATAATGTATATTATCTGTTATTAATGAGCTGTTTGGTTTTTAATGTATATTATCTGTTATTAATGAGCTGTTTGGTTTTATAATGTATATTATCTGTTATTAATGAGCTGTTTGGTTTTATAATGTATATTATCTGTTATTAATGAGCTGTTTGGTTTTATAATGTATATTATCTGTTATTAATGAGCTGAGCTGTTTGGTTTTATAATGTATATTATCTGTTATTAATGAGCTGTTTGGTTTTATAATGTATATTATCTGTTATTAATGAGCTGTTTGGTTTTATAATGTATATTATCTGTTATTAATGAGCTGTTTGGTTTTATAATGTATATTATCTGTTATTAATGTTTGGTTTTATAATGTATATTATCTGTTATTAATGGTGTTTGGTTTTATAATGTATATTATCTGTTATTAATGAGCTGTTTGGTTTTATAATGTATATTATCTGTTATTAATGAGCTGTTTGGTTTTATAATGTATATTATCTGTTATTAATGAGCTGTTTGGTTTTATAATGTATATTATCTGTTATTAATGAGCTGTTTGGTTTTATAATGTATATTATCTGTTATTAATGAGCTGTTTGGTTTTATAATGTATATTATCTGTTATTAATGAGCTGTTTGGTTTTATAATGTATATTATCTGTTATTACTGAGCTGTTTGGTTTTATAATGTATATTATCTGTTATTAATGAGCTGTTTGGTTTTATAATGTATATTATCTGTTATTAATGAGCTGTTTGGTTTTATAATGTATATTATCTGTTATTAATGAGCTGTTTGGTTTTATAATGTATATTATCTGTTATTAATGAGCTGTTTGGTTTTATAATGTATATTATCTGTTATTAATGAGCTATAATGTATATTATCTGTTATTAATGAGCTGTTTGGTTTTATAATGTATATTATCTGTTATTAATGAGCTGTTTGGTTTTATAATGTATATTATCTGTTATTAATGAGCTGTTTGGTTTTATAATGTATATTATCTGTTATTAATGAGCTGTTTGGTTTTATAATGTATATTATCTGTTATTAATGAGCTGTTTGGTTTTATAATGTATATTATCTGTTATTAATGAGCTGTTTGGTTTTATAATGTATATTATCTGTTATTAATGAGCTGTTTGGTTTTATAATGTATATTATCTGTTATTAATGAGCTGTTTGGTTTTATAATGTATATTATCTGTTATTAATGAGCTGTTTGGTTTTATAATGTATATTATCTGTTATTAATGAGCTGTTTGGTTTTATAATGTATATTATCTATTAATGTATATTATCTGTTATTAATGAGCTGTTTGGTTTTATAATGTATATTATCTGTTATTAATGAGCTGTTTGGTTTTATAATGTATATTATCTGTTATTAATGAGCTGTTTGGTTTTATAATGTATATTATCTGTTATTAATGAGCTGTTTGGTTTTATCATGTATATTATCTGTTATTAATGAGCTGTTTGGTTTTATAATGTATATTATCTGTTATTAATGAGCTGTTTGGTTTTATAATGTATATTATCTGTTATTAATGAGCTGTTTGGTTTTATAATGTATATTATCTGTTATTAATGAGCTGTTTGGTTTTATAATGTATATTATCTGTTATTAATGAGCTGTTTGGTTTTATAATGTATATTATCTGTTATTAATGAGCTGTTTGGTTTTATAATGTATATTATCTGTTATTAATGAGCTGTTTGGTTTTATAATGTATATTATCTGTTATTAATGAGCTGTTTGGTTTTATAATGTATATTATCTGTTATTACTGAGCTGTTTGGTTTTATAATGTATATTATCTGTTATTACTGAGCTGTTTGGTTTTATAATGTATATTATCTTATTAATGAGCTGTTTGGTTTTATAATGTATATTATCTGTTATTACTGAGCTGTTTGGTTTAATAATGTATATTATCTGTTATTAATGAGCTGTTTGGTTCTATAATGTATATTATCTGTTATTAATGAGCTGTTTGGTTTTATAATGTATATTATCTGTTATTAATGAGCTGTTTGGTTTTATAATGTATATTATCTGTTATTAATGAGCTGTTTGGTTTTATAATGTATATTATCTGTTATTACTGAGCTGTTTGGTTTTATAATGTATATTATCTGTTATTAATGAGCTGTTTGGTTCTATAATGTATATTATCTGTTATTAATGAGCTGTTTGGTTTTATAATGTATATTATCTGTTATTAATGAGCTGTTTGGTTTTATAATGTATATTATCTGTTATTAATGAGCTGTTTGGTTTTATAATGTATATTATCTGTTATTAATGAGCTGTTTGGTTTTATAATGTATATTATCTGTTATTAATGAGCTGTTTGGTTTTATAATGTATATTATCTGTTATTACTGAGCTGTTTGGTTTTATAATGTATATTATATGTTATTACTGAGCTGTTTGGTTTTATAATGTATATTATCTGTTATTAATGAGCTGTTTGGTTTTATAATGTATATTATCTGTTATTAATGAGCTGTTTGGTTTTATAATGTATATTATCTGTTATTACTGAGCTGTTTGGTTTTATAATGTATATTATCTGTTATTAATGAGCTGTTTGGTTTTATAATGTATATTATCTGTTATTAATGAGCTGTTTGGTTTTATAATGTATATTATCTGTTATTAATGAGCTGTTTGGTTTTATAATGTATATTATCTGTTATTAATGAGCTGTTTGGTTTTATAATGTATATTATCTGTTATTACTAAGCTGTTTGGTTTTATAATGTATATTATCTGTTATTAATGAGCTGTTTGGTTTTATAATGTATATTATCTGTTATTAATGAGCTGTTTGGTTTTATAATGTATATTATCTGTTATTACTGAGCTGTTTGGTTTTATAATGTATATTATCTGTTATTACTGAGCTGTTTGGTTTTATAATGTATATTATCTGTTATTAATGAGCTGTTTGGTTTTATAATGTATATTATCTGTTATTACTGAGCTGTTTGGTTTTATAATGTATATTATATGTTATTAATGAGCTGTTTGGTTTTATAATGTATATTATCTGTTATTAATGAGCTGTTTGGTTTTATAATGTATATTATCTGTTATTAATGAGCTGTTTGGTTTAATAATGTATATTATCTGTTATTAATGAGCTGTTTGGTTTTATAATGTATATTATCTGTTATTAATGAGCTGTTTGGTTTTATAATGTATATTATCTGTTATTAATGAGCTGTTTGGTTTTATAATGTATATTATCTGTTATTAATGAGCTGTTTGGTTTTATAATGTATATTATCTGTTATTAATGAGCTGTTTGGTTTTATAATGTATATTATCTGTTATTAATGAGCTGTTTGGTTTTATAATGTATATTATCTGTTATTAATGAGCTGTTTGGTTTTATAATGTATATTATCTGTTATTACTGAGCTGTTTGGTTTTATAATGTATATTATCTGTTATTACTGAGCTGTTTGGTTTTATAATGTATATTATCTGTTATTAATGAGCTGTTTGGTTTTATAATGTATATTATCTGTTATTAATGAGCTGTTTGGTTTTATAATGTATATTATCTGTTATTAATGAGCTGTTTGGTTTTATAATGTATATTATCTGTTATTAATGAGCTGTTTGGTTTTATAATGTATATTATCTGTTATTACTGAGCTGTTTGGTTTTATAATGTATATTATCTGTTATTAATGAGCTGTTTGGTTTTATAATGTATATTATCTGTTATTACTGAGCTGTTTGGTTTAATAATGTATATTATCTGTTATTAATGAGCTGTTTGGTTTTATAATGTATATTATCTGTTATTAATGAGCTGTTTGGTTTTATAATGTATATTATCTGTTATTAATGAGCTGTTTGGTTTTATAATGTATATTATCTGTTATTACTGAGCTGTTTGGTTTTATAATGTATATTATCTGTTATTACTGAGCTTATTACTGAGCTGTTTGGTTTTATAATGTATATTATCTGTTATTACTGAGCTGTTTGGTTTTATAATGTATATTATCTGTTATTAATGAGCTGTTTGGTTTTATAATGTATATTATCTGTTATTAATGAGCTGTTTGGTTTTATAATGTATATTATCTGTTATTAATGAGCTGTTTGGTTTAATAATGTATATTATCTGTTATTAGTGAGCTGTTTGGTTTTATAATGTATATAATCGGTTATTAATGAGCTGTTTGGTTTTATAATGTATATTATCTGTTATTACTGAGCTGTTTGGTTTTATAATGTATATTATCTGTTATTAATGAGCTGTTTGGTTTTATAATGTATATTATCTGTTATTAATGAGCTGTTTGGTTTTATAATGTATATTATCTGTTATTAATGAGCTGTTTGGTTTTATAATGTATATTATCTGTTATTACTGAGCTGTTTGGTTTTATAATGTATATTATCTGTTATTAATGAGCTGTTTGGTTTTATAATGTATATTATCTGTTATTACTGAGCTGTTTGGTTTTATAATGTATATTATCTGTTATTAATGAGCTGTTTGGTTTTATAATGTATATTATCTGTTATTAATGAGCTGTTTGGTTTTATAATGTATATTATCTGTTATTAATGAGCTGTTTGGTTTTATAATGTATATTATCTGTTATTAATGAGCTGTTTGGTTTTATAATGTATATTATCTGTTATTAATGAGCTGTTTGGTTTTATAATGTATATTATCTGTTATTACTGAGCTGTTTGGTTTTATAATGTATATTATCTGTTATTACTGAGCTGTTTGGTTTAATAATGTATATTATCTGTTATTAATGAGCTGTTTGGTTCTATAATGTATATTATATGTTATTAATGAGCTGTTTGGTTTTATAATGTATATTATCTGTTATTACTGAGCTGTTTGGTTTTATAATGTATATTATCTGTTATTACTGAGCTGTTTGGTTTAATAATGTATATTATCTGTTATTAATGAGCTGTTTGGTTCTATAATGTATATTATCTGTTATTAATGAGCTGTTTGGTTTTATAATGTATATTATCTGTTATTAATGAGCTGTTTGGTTTTATAATGTATATTATCTGTTATTAATGAGCTGTTTGGTTTTATAATGTATATTATCTGTTATTACTGAGCTGTTTGGTTTTATAATGTATATTATCTGTTATTAATGAGCTGTTTGGTTCTATAATGTATATTATCTGTTATTAATGAGCTGTTTGGTTTTATAATGTATATTATCTGTTATTAATGAGCTGTTTGGTTTTATAATGTATATTATCTGTTATTAATGAGCTGTTTGGTTTTATAATGTATATTATCTGTTATTAATGAGCTGTTTGGTTTTATAATGTATATTATCTGTTATTAATGAGCTGTTTGGTTTTATAATGTATATTATCTGTTATTACTGAGCTGTTTGGTTTTATAATGTATATTATCTGTTATTAATGAGCTGTTTGGTTTTATAATGTATATTATCTGTTATTAATGAGCTGTTTGGTTTTATAATGTATATTATCTGTTATTACTGAGCTGTTTGGTTTTATAATGTATATTATCTGTTATTAATGAGCTGTTTGGTTTTATAATGTATATTATCTGTTATTAATGAGCTGTTTGGTTTTATAATGTATATTATCTGTTATTAATGAGCTGTTTGGTTTTATAATGTATATTATCTGTTATTAATGAGCTGTTTGGTTTTATAATGTATATTATCTGTTATTACTGAGCTGTTTGGTTTTATAATGTATATTATCTGTTATTAATGAGCTGTTTGGTTTTATAATGTATATTATCTGTTATTAATGAGCTGTTTGGTTTTATAATGTATATTATCTGTTATTACTGAGCTGTTTGGTTTTATAATGTATATTATCTGTTATTACTGAGCTGTTTGGTTTTATAATGTATATTATCTGTTATTAATGAGCTGTTTGGTTTTATAATGTATATTATCTGTTATTACTGAGCTGTTTGGTTTAATAATGTATATTATCTGTTATTACTGAGCTGTTTGGTTTTATAATGTATATTATATGTTATTAATGAGCTGTTTGGTTTTATAATGTATATTATCTGTTATTAATGAGCTGTTTGGTTTTATAATGTATATTATCTGTTATTACTGAGCTGTTTGGTTTAATAATGTATATTATCTGTTATTACTGAGCTGTTTGGTTTTATAATGTATATTATATGTTATTAATGAGCTGTTTGGTTTTATAATGTATATTATCTGTTATTAATGAGCTGTTTGGTTTTATAATGTATATTATCTGTTATTAATGAGCTGTTTGGTTTAATAATGTATATTATCTGTTATTAATGAGCTGTTTGGTTTTATAATGTATATTATCTGTTATTAATGAGCTGTTTGGTTTTATAATGTATATTATCTGTTATTAATGAGCTGTTTGGTTTTATAATGTATATTATCTGTTATTACTGAGCTGTTTGGTTTTATAATGTATATTATCTGTTATTAATGAGCTGTTTGGTTCTATAATGTATATTATCTGTTATTAATGAGCTGTTTGGTTTTATAATGTATATTATCTGTTATTACTGAGCTGTTTGGTTTTATAATGTATATTATCTGTTATTACTGAGCTGTTTGGTTTTATAATGTATATTATCTGTTATTAATGAGCTGTTTGGTTTTATAATGTATATTATCTGTTATTAATGAGCTGTTTGGTTTTATAATGTATATTATCTGTTATTAATGAGCTGTTTGGTTTTATAATGTATATTATCTGTTATTACTGAGCTGTTTGGTTTTATAATGTATATTATCTGTTATTAATGAGCTGTTTGGTTTTATAATGTATATTATCTGTTATTAATGAGCTGTTTGGTTTAATAATGTATATTATCTGTTATTAATGAGCTGTTTGGTTTAATAATGTATATTA
This sequence comes from Oncorhynchus clarkii lewisi, assembly GCF_045791955.1. NCBI lineage: Eukaryota > Metazoa > Chordata > Actinopteri > Salmoniformes > Salmonidae > Oncorhynchus > Oncorhynchus clarkii. Next base: position 30,557 of record NW_027259178.1, on the reverse strand, counting down.
TCTGTTATTAGTGAGCTGTTTGGTTTTATAATGTATATAATCGGTTATTAATGAGCTGTTTGGTTTTATAATGTATATTATAAACTGGCTGTTTTGAACTCTGAATTCTGATTGGCTGACAGCCCATGGTATATCACACCGTATACCACGGGTATGACAAAACATGTATTTTTACTGATGTAGTTATGTTGGTAACCAGTTTAAAACAGCAATAAGGCACGGCTGCTGTAATTATGTTGGTAACCAGTTTATAATAACAATAAGGCACGGCTGCTGTAATTATGTTGGTAACCAGTTTATAATAACAATAAGGCACGGCTGCTGTAATTATGTTGGTAACCAGTTTATAACAACAATAAGGCACGGCTGCTGTAATTATGTTGGTAACCAGTTTATAACAGCAATAAGGCACGGCTGCTGTAATTATGTTGGTAACCAGTTTATAACAGCAATAAGGCACGGCTGCTGTAATTATGTTGGTAACCAGTTTATAACAACAATAAGGCACGGCTGCTGTAATTATTTTGGTAACCAGTTTATAACAGCAATAAGGCACGGCTGCTGTAATTATGTTGGTAACCAGTTTATAACAGCAATAAGGCACGGCTGCTGTAATTATGTTGGTAACCAGTTTATAACAGCAATAAGGCACGGCTGCTGTAATTATGTTGGTAACCAGTTTATAACAGCAATAAGGCACGGCTGCTGTAATTATGTTGGTAACCAGTTTATAACAGCAATAAGGCATGGCTGCTGTAATTATGTTGGTAACCAGTTTATAACAGCAATAAGGCATGGCTGCTGTAATTATGTTGGTAACCAGTTTATAACAGCAATAAGGCACGTTGTTGACATGTTCTGTCTGACCCAGCTACTGGAGGCACCAGGATCTGTCTGAACCAGCCACTGGAGGCACCAGAGGTTCTGTCTGACCCAGCTACTGGAGGCATCAGGTTCTGTCTGAACCAGCCACTGGAGGCACCAGAGGTTCTGTCTGACCCAGCTACTGGAGGCACCAGAGGTTCTGTCTGACCCAGCTACTGGAGGCACCAGAGGTTCTGTCTGACCCAGCTACTGGACACCAGAGGTTCTGTCTGACCCAGCTACTGGAGGCACCAGGTTCTGTCTGAACCAGCCACTGTAGGCACCAGAGGTTCTGTCTGACCCAGCTACTGGAGGCACCAGAGGTTCTGTCTGACCCAGCTACTGGACACCAGAGGTTCTGTCTGACCCAGCTACTGTAGGCACCAGGTTCTGTCTGAACCAGCCACTGGAGGCACCAGAGGTTCTGTCTGACCCAGCTACTGGAGGCACCAGAGGTTCTGTCTGACCCAGCTACTGGACACCAGAGGTTCTGTCTGACCCAGCTACTGGAGGCACCAGGTTCTGTCTGAACCAGCCACTGGAGGCACCAGAGGTTCTGTCTGACCCAGCTACTGGAGGCACCAGAGGTTCTGTCTGACCCAGCTACTGTTGTTGTCATTTTCTGCCTGTTTGTTTAGCCTCTGCAGATGACAACTTTTACACTCACACACACAGAGAGAACCAAAGCAGGGGTTGGTTCACACACACACACACACACACAGACAGAGCAGGGTTGGTTAACACAGACACAGAGACAGAGGAGGGTTGGTTAACAGAGACAGAGGAGGGTTGGTTAACAGAGACAGAGCAGGGTTGGTTAACACAGAGACAGAGCAGGGTTGGTTAACACAGACACAGAGCAGGGTTGGTTAACAGAGAGACAGAGCAGGGTTGGTTAACACAGACACAGAGACAGAGGAGGGTTGGTTAACAGAGACAAAGCAGGGTTGGTTAACACAGAGACAGAGCAGGGTTGGTTAACACAGACACAGAGCAGGGTTGGTTAACACAGACATAGAGACAGAGGAGGGTTGGTTAACAGAGACGGAACAGGGTTGGTTAATTAAACAGTTGTACCTATGAGCTTGATGTGTTCCTGTTCATCCAACAGCAGGTTTTCAATTTTCAGGTCCCTGTGAGACAGACACACAGAGGTCAACACAGAACACAGAGGTCAACCTTATCAGCACAGTGATCACACACACACTGCGACCGACTGTCAATGTATAGTAGTGCATTAGTATAGTCTGATCACTCAGACTGTCCTCCCTACATTGTGTGTCTACGTGTGTGTGTGTGTGTGTGTGTGTGTGTGTGTGTGTGTGTGTGTGTGTGTGTGTGTGTGTCTACGTCTGTGTGTGTGTCTACCTGTGTGTGTGTGAGTGTCTATGTCTGTGTGTGTGTGTGTCTACCTGTGAGTGTGTGTGTCTATGTCTGTGTGTGTGTCTACCTGTGTGTGTGTGTGTCTACCTGTGTGTGTGTGTGTGTGTGTGTCTACCTGTGAGTGTGTGTGTCTATGTCTGTGTGTGTCTACCTGTGTGAGTGTGTGTGTGTGTCTACCTGTGTGTGTGTGTGTGTGTGTGTCTACCTGTGTGTGTGTGTGTCTCCCTTTACCTGTGTGTGTGTGTGTCTACGTGTGTGTGTGTCTATGTCTGTGTGTGTTTATGTCTGTGTGTGTGTGTCTATGTCTGTGTGTGTGTCTACCTGTGTGTGTGTGTGTGTGTGTCTCCCTCTACCTGTGTGTGTGTGTGTGTGTGTGTGTGTGTGTGTGTGTGTCTAACTGTGTGTGTGTGTGTGTGTCTCTCTCTACCTGTGTGTGTGTGTGTGTGTGTGTGTGTGTGTGTGTGTGTGTGTGTGTGTGTGTGTGTGTGTACCTGTGCACCACTCCAGCTCTGTGCAGATGTTCCACAGCCATCACCAGCTGCCGTACGTATTTCTGAGTCTCTCTCTCGTCCAGCTTCTTCTTATCGTAGATCCGGTTCATGAGGTTTCCTCCAGGACATAACTCCATCACCAGGTAGTAACTGATGATAACAGAACACAACTCCATCACCAGGTAGTAACTGATGATAACAGATGACAGAACACAACTCCATCACCAGGGAGTAACTGATGATGACAGGACACAACTCCATCACCAGGTAGTAACTGATGATAACAGAACACAACTCCATCACCAGGTAGTAACTGATGATAACAGATGACAGGACACAACTCCATCACCAGGGAGTAACTGATGATGACAGGACACAACTCCATCACCAGGTAGTAACTGATGATAACAGAACACAACTCCATCACCAGGTAGTAACTGATGATAACATAACACAACTCCATCACCAGGTAGTAACTGATGATAACAGAACACAACTCCATCACCAGGTAGTAACTGATGATAACAGAACACAACTCCATCACCAGGTAGTAACTGATGATAACAGAACACAACTCCATCACCAGGTAGTAACTGATGATAACAGAACACAACTCCATCACCAGGTAGTAACTGATGATAACAGATGACAGAACACAACTCCATCACCAGGAAGTAACTGATGATAACAGATGACAGGACACAACTCCATCACCAGGTAGTAACTGATGATAACAGATGACAGGACACAACTCCATCACCAGGGAGTAACTGATGATGACAGGACACAACTACATCACCAGGTAGTAACTGATGATAACAGAACACAACTCCATCACCAGGTAGTAACTGATGACAACAGAACACAACTCCATCACCAGGTAGTAACTGATGATAACAGAACACAACTCCATCACCAGGTAGTAACTGATGATAACAGAACACAACTCCATCACCAGGTAGTAACTGATGATAACAGAACACAACTCCATCACCAGGTAGTAACTGATGATAACAGATGACAGGACACAACTCCATCACCAGGTAGTAACTGATGATAACAGAACACAACTCCATCACCAGGAGGCTGATGATAACAGAACACAACTCCATCACCAGGTAGTAACTGATGATAACAGGACACAACTCCATCACCAGGTAGTAACTGATGATAACAGAACAACTCCATCACCAGGTAGTAACTGATGATAACAGAACACAACTCCATCACCAGGTAGTAACTGATGATAACAGAACACAACTCCATCACCAGGTAGTAACTGATGATAACAGAACACAACTCCATCACCAGGTAGTAACTGATGATAACAGGACACAACTCCATCACCAGGTAGTAACTGATGATGACAGATGACAGGACACAACTCCATCACCAGGTAGTAACTGATGATAACAGGACACAACTCCATCACCAGGTAGTAACTGATGATGACAGAACACAACTCCATCACCAGGTAGTAACTGATGATAACAGAACACAACTCCATCACCAGGTAGTAACTGATGATGACAGAACACAACTCCATCACCAGGTAGTAACTGATGATAACAGAACACAACTCCATCACCAGGTAGTAACTAATGATAACAGAACACAACTCCATCACCAGGAGGCTGATGATAACAGAACACACCTCCATCACCAGGTAGTAACTGATGATAACAGATGACAGGACACAACTCCATCACCAGGTAGTAACTGATGATGACAGAATACAACTCCATCACCAGGTAGTAACTGATGATAACAGAACACGACTCCATCACCAGGTAGTAACTGATGATAACAGATGACAGGAAACAACTCCATCGCCAGGTAGTAACTGACGATAACAGATGACAGGACACAACTCCATCACCAGGTAGTAACTGATGATAACAGATGACAGGACACAACGCCATCACCAGGTAGTAACTGATGATAACAGAACAACTCCATCACCAGGTAGTAACTGATGATAACAGAACACAACTCCATCACCAGGTAGTAACTGATGATAACAGATGACAGGACACAACTCCATCACCAGGGAGTAACTGATGATGACAGGACACAACTCCATCACCAGGTAGTAACTGATGATAACAGAACACAACTCCATCACCAGGTAGTAACTGATGATAACATAACACAACTCCATCACCAGGTAGTAACTGATGATAACAGAACACAACTCCATCACCAGGTAGTAACTGATGATAACAGAACACAACTCCATCACCAGGTAGTAACTGATGATAACAGAACACAACTCCATCACCAGGTAGTAACTGATGATAACAGAACACAACTCCATCACCAGGTAGTAACTGATGATAACAGAACACAACTCCATCACCAGGTAGTAACTGATGATAACAGATGACAGAACACAACTCCATCACCAGGAAGTAACTGATGATAACAGATGACAGGACACAACTCCATCACCAGGTAGTAACTGATGATAACAGATGACAGGACACAACTCCATCACCAGGGAGTAACTGATGATGACAGGACACAACTACATCACCAGGTAGTAACTGATGATAACAGAACACAACTCCATCACCAGGTAGTAACTGATGACAACAGAACACAACTCCATCACCAGGTAGTAACTGATGATAACAGAACACAACTCCATCACCAGGTAGTAACTGATGATAACAGAACACAACTCCATCACCAGGTAGTAACTGATGATAACAGATGACAGGACACAACTCCATCACCAGGTAGTAACTGATGATAACAGAACACAACTCCATCACCAGGAGGCTGATGATAACAGAACACAACTCCATCACCAGGTAGTAACTGATGATAACAGGACACAACTCCATCACCAGGTAGTAACTGATGATAACAGAACAACTCCATCACCAGGTAGTAACTGATGATAACAGAACACAACTCCATCACCAGGTAGTAACTGATGATAACAGAACACAACTCCATCACCAGGTAGTAACTGATGATAACAGAACACAACTCCATCACCAGGTAGTAACTGATGATAACAGGACACAACTCCATCACCAGGTAGTAACTGATGATGACAGATGACAGGACACAACTCCATCACCAGGTAGTAACTGATGATAACAGGACACAACTCCATCACCAGGTAGTAACTGATGATGACAGAACACAACTCCATCACCAGGTAGTAACTGATGATAACAGAACACAACTCCATCACCAGGTAGTAACTGATGATGACAGAACACAACTCCATCACCAGGTAGTAACTGATGATAACAGAACACAACTCCATCACCAGGTAGTAACTAATGATAACAGAACACAACTCCATCACCAGGAGGCTGATGATAACAGAACACAACTCCATCACCAGGTAGTAACTGATGATAACAGATGACAGGACACAACTCCATCACCAGGTAGTAACTGATGATGACAGAATACAACTCCATCACCAGGTAGTAACTGATGATAACAGAACACAACTCCATCACCAGGTAGTAACTGATGATAACAGATGACAGGAAACAACTCCATCGCCAGGTAGTAACTGACGATAACAGATGACAGGACACAACTCCATCACCAGGTAGTAACTGATGATAACAGATGACAGGACACAACGCCATCACCAGGTAGTAACTGATGATGACAGAACAACTCCATCACCAGGTAGTAACTGATGATAACAGAACAACTCCATCACCAGGTAGTAACTGATGATTACAGAACAACTCCATCACCAGGTAGTAACTGATGATAACAGAACAACTCCATCACCAGGTAGTAACTGATGATAACAGAACAACTCCATCACCAGGTAGTAACTGATGATGACAGAACACAACTCCATCACCAGGTAGTAACTGATGATAACAGGACACAACTCCATCACCAGGTAGTAACTGATGATAACAGGACACAACTCCATCACCAGGTAGTAACTGATGATAACAGAACACAACTCCATCACCAGGAGGCTGATGATAACAGAACACAACTCCATCACCAGGTCGTATCTGATGATAGTATGCCCAGTAGTCTATTGTATAGTATAATATAGTATAGTACCTGTTCTCAGTCTCCAGTATGTCCAGTATAGTATAATATAGTATAGTACTTGTTCTCAGTCTCCAGTACGTCAAGTAGTATATAGTATAGTATAGTACCTGTTCTCAGTCTCCAGTATGTCCAGTATAGTATAGTATAGTACCTGTTCTCAGTCTCCAGTGTGTCCAGTATAGTATAATATAGTATAGTACCTGTTCTCAGTCTCCAGTATGTCCAGTATAGTATAATATAGTATAGTATAGTACTTGTTCTCAGTCTCCAGTACGTCCAGTATAGTATAGTATAGTATAGTATAGTATAGTACCTATTCTCAGTCTCCAGTAGGTCCAGGAATAGTATAGTATAGTACCTATTCTCAGTCTCCAGTATGTCCAGTATAATATAGTATAGTACCTGTTCTCAGTCTCCAGTATGTCCAGTATAGTATAATATAGTATAGTACCTGTTGTCAGTCTCCAGTATGTCCAGTATAGTATAATATAGTATAGTACTTGTTCTCAGTCTCCAGTACGTCCAGTATAGTATAGTATAGTACCTATTCTCAGTCTCCAGTAGGTCCGGTATAGTATAGTACCTATTCTGAGTCTCCAGTATGTCCAGTATAGTATAGTATAGTATAGTACCTGTTGTCAGTCTCCAGTATGTCCAGTATAGTATAGTACCTATTCTGAGTCTCCAGTATGTCCAGTATAGTATAGTATAGTATAGTATAGTACCTGTTGTCAGTCTCCAGTATGTCCAGTATAGTATAGTACCTGTTCTCAGTCTCCAGTATGTCCAGCAGCTGGGTGATGTTGGGATGTCTGATCATCTGTTGGATTTGACCTTCTCTACGTAGGTTCTTAGTCACGTAAGAGTCCTTCTTCGCCTTCCTCTTATCGATCACCTTTACCGCGACCTGGGACAGGGAGGAGGTGGGGGGAGTGAGAAAAAAATACACAAATCAGTCTAGATTCTGGCTGCGTTTCAAACTCATTAAAGACACTCTCTCCTACCCTCGCATCTTGCCCTTGGGGGAATCCCCGCGGCCATATTTGTCGTCGGTCCAAATGATTAGCCAAGCAAGGGAAGTTTGCAATGTAAGCCGCCCAGCTTTTTGCAAGTGTTTGCGAGTGTACAATTACGTTCACTTCACTTAATTTGCTAGCTATCATAAAGTAGGCAGGCTAACGTTAGTTAGCTAATTAATTTGCTAGCTATCATAAAGTAGGCAGGCTAACGTTAGTTAGCTAATTAATTTGCTAGCTATCATAAAGTAGGCAGGCTAATGTTAGTTAGCTAATTAATTTGCTAGCTATCATAAAGTAGGCAGGCTAACGTTAGTTAGCTAATTAATTTGCTAGCTATCATAAAGTAGGCAGGCTAACGTTAGTTAGCTAATTAATTTGCTAGCTATCATAAAGTAGGCAGGCTAACGTTAGTTAGCTAATTAATTTGCTAGCTATCATAAAGTAGGCAGGCTAACATTAGTTAGCTAATTAATTTGCTAGCTATCATAAAGTAGGCAGGCTAACGTTAGTTAGATAATTAATTTGCTAGCTATCATAAAGTAGGCAGGCTAACGTTAGTTAGCTAATTAATTTGCTAGCTATCATACAGTAGGCATCTATTAATAATGATATATCTAATATAATTATTAATAGATGTAGACATGCAATTATAATTGGCTGTAGAGCATATAAAAGCACCCACAAGCTACCAGTGGCAGAAAACACAATCGTCACGGGACGAACAAGTGAAACATTTCCGGCCAAGGGCGGTCCATTTAAAATGAATTCTTGGGATGAGGGGAAAGGGTGTGTCTTTTAAGGACAGCCTGACCTCTCTACTCTCTGAGACAGCCCAACCTCTCTACTCTCTGAGACAGCCCGACCTCTCTACTCTCTGAGACAGCCCGACCTCTCTACTCTCTGAGACAGCTCGACCTCTCTACTCTCTGAGACAGCCCGACCTCGCCACTCTCTGACACAGCCCGACCTCGCCACTCTCTGAGACAGCCCGACCTCTCTACTCTCTGAGACAGCCTGACCTCTCTACTCTCTGAGATATAGTAACATGTCCTATCGTGGTCTGTCTCAACTTCCTGTATATAGTAACCTGTCCTGGTCTGTCTCAACTTCCTGTATATAGTAACCTGTCCTGGTCTGTCTCAACTCCCTGTATATAGTAACCTGTCCTGGTCTGTCTCAGCTTCCTGTATATAGTATCCTGTCCTGGTCTGTCTCAACTTCCTGTATATAGTAACCTGTCCTGGTCTGTCTCAACTTCCTGTATATAGTAACCTGTCCTGGTCTGTCTCAACTTCCTGTATTTAGTAACCTGTCCTGGTCTGTCTCAACTCCCTGTATATAGTAACCTGTCCTGGTCTGTCTCAACTCCCTGTATATAGTAACCTGTCCTGGCCTGGGTTTGTCTCCACTCCCTGTATATAGTAACCTGTCCTGGTCTGTCTCAACTTCCTGTATATAGTAACCTGTCCTGGTCTGTCTCAACTTCCTGTATATGGTAACCTGTCCTGGTCTGTCTCAACGTCCTGTATATAGTAACCTGTCCTGGTCTGTCTCAGCTTCCTGTATATAGTATCCTGTCCTGGTCTGTCTCAACTTCCTGTATATAGTAACCTGTCCTGGTCTGTCTCAACTTCCTGCATATAGTAACCTGTCCTGGTCTGTCTCCACGTCCTGTATATAGTAACCTGTCCTGGTCTGTCTCAACTTCCTGTATTTAGTAACCTGTCCTGGTCTGTCTCAACTCCCTGTATATAGTAACCTGTCCTGGTCTGTCTCAACTTCCTGTATATAGTAACCTGTCCTGGTCTGTCTCCACTTCCTGTATATAGTAACCTGTCCTGGTCTGTCTCAACTCCCTGTATATAGTAACCTGTCCTGGTCTGTCTCCACTTTCTGTATATAGTAACCTGTCCTGGTCTGTCTCCACTCCCTGTATATAGTAACCTGTCCTGGTCTGTCTCCACTTCCTGTATATAGTAACCTGTCCTGGCCTGGGTTTGTCTCAACTTCCTGTATATAGTAACCTGTCCTGGTCTGTCTCAACTTCCTGTATATAGTAACCTGTCCTGGTCTGTCTCAACTCCCTGTATATAGTAACCTGTCCTGGTCTGTCTCCACTTCCTGTATATAGTAACCAGTCCTGGCCTGGGTTTGTCTCCACTCCCTGTATATAGTATATAGTAACCTGTCCTGGTCTGTCTCCACTTCCTGTATATAGTAACCTGTCCTGGCCTGTGTTTGTCTCAACTTCCTGTATATAGTAACCTGTCCTGGTCTGTCTCAACTTCCTGTATATAGTAACCTGTCCTGGTCTGTCTCCAATCCCTGTATATAGTAACCTGTCCTGGTCTGTCTCCACTTCCTGTATATAGTAACCTGTCCTGGTCTGTCTCCACTCCCTGTATATAGTAACCTGTCCTGGTCTGTCTCCACTTTCTGTATATAGTAACCTGTCCTGGTCTGTCTTCACTTCCTGTATATAGTAACCAGTCCTGGCCTGGGTTTGTCTCCACTCCCTGTATATAGTATATAGTAACCTGTCCTGGTCTGTCTCCACTTCCTGTATATAGTAACCTGTCCTGGTATGTCTCCATGACTTCCTGTATACAGTAACCTGTCCTGGTCTGTCTCCAATCCCTGTATATAGTAACCTGTCCTGGTCTGTCTCCACTTCCTGTATATAGTAACCTGTCCTGGTCTGTCTCCACTCCCTGTATATAGTAACCTGTCCTGGTCTGTCTCCACTTCCTGTATATAGTAATCTGTCCTGGTTTCTCATACTATAGCAGCACAGTGTGTGTTCATTAGGAGAGTTGTGTCTTTGTGGCAGATGGAAGACATTAACAAACCATGTGGCTGCCCTTCCTCACATTTAACAGCCCAGTGGCCACGCAACACACGCACGCACACACACACACACACACACACACACACACACACACACACACACACACACACAGGGACCTGCACAAATGTAGACTGTATGCCACAGGCCTAATGAGGTCTTTCTCAGTTAATTACAACAAACAGCAGATTATGAGACATTGAGACCTCCCACTGTCAAAACCCCACTACCTCCCACTGTCAAAACCCCACTACCTCCCACTGTCAAAACCCCACTACCTCCCACTGTCAAAACCCCACTACCTCCCACTGTCAAAACCCCACTACCTCCCACTGTCAAAACCCCAATACCTCCCACTGTCAAAACCCCACTACCTCCCACTGTCAAAACCCCACTACCTCCCACTGTCAAAACCCCACTACCTCCCACTGTCAAAACCCCACTACCTCCACTACCTCCCACTGTCAAAACCCCACTACCTCCCACTGTCAAAACCCCACTACCTCCCACTGTCAAAACCCCACTACCTCCCACTGTCAAAACCCCACTACCTCCCACTGTCAAAACCCCACTACCTCCCACTGTCAAAACCCCAATACCTCCCACTGTCAAAACCCCACTACCTCCCACTGTCAAAACCCCACTACCTCCCACTGTCAAAACCCCACTACCTCCCACTGTCAAAACCCCACTACCTCCACTACCTCCCACTGTCAAAACCCCACTACCTCCCACTGTCAAAACCCCACTACCTCCCACTGTCAAAACTCCACTACCTCCCACTGTCAAAACCCCATTACCTCCCACTGTCTCAATCCCACTACCTCCCACTGTCTCAATCCCACTACCTCCCACTGTCTCAATCCCACAACCTCCCACTGTCTCAATCCCACTACCTCCCACAGTCTCAATCCCACTACCTCCACTACCTCCCACTGTCAAAACTCCACTACCTCCCACTGTCAAAATCCCACTACCTCCACTACCTCCCACTTTCAAAACCCCACTACCTCCACTACCTCCCACTGTCAAAACCCCACTATCTCCACTACCTCCCACTGTCAAAACCCCACTACCGCCCACTGTCAAAATCCCACTACCTCTCACTATCTAAATCCCACTACCACCCACTGTCTCAATCCCACTACCTCCACAACCTCCCACTGTCTCATTCCCACTACCTCCCACTGTCTCAATCCCACTACCTCCCACTGTCTCAATCCCACTACCTCCACAACCTCCCACTGTCTCAATCCCACTACCTCCACTACCTCCCACTGTCTCAATCCCACTACCTCCCACTGTCTCAATCCCACTACCTCCACAACCTCCCACTGTCTCAATCCCACTACCTCCACTACCTCCCACTGTCTCAATCCCACTACCTCCCACTGTCTCAATCCCACTACCTCCACTACCTCTCACTGTCTCAATCCCACTACCTCCCACTGTCTCAATCCCACTACCTCCCACTGTCTCAATCCCACTACCTCCACTACGTCCCACTGTCAAAACCCCACTACCTCCACTACCTCCCACTGTCAAAACCCCACTATCTCCACTACCTCCCACTGTCAAAACCCCACTACCTCCCACTGTCAAAATCCCACTACCTCTCACTATCTAAATCCCACTACCACCCACTGTCTCAATCCCACTACCTCCACAACCTCCCACTGTCTCATTCCCACTACCTCCCACTGTCTCAATCCCACTACCTCCCACTGTCTCAATCCCACTACCTCCACAACCTCCCACTGTCTCAATCCCACTACCTCCACTACCTCCCACTGTCTCAATCCCACTACCTCCCACTGTCTCAATCCCACTACCTCCACAACCTCCCACTGTCTCAATCCCACTACCTCCACTACCTCCCACTGTCTCAATCCCACTACCTCCCACTGTCTCAATCCCACTACCTCCACTACCTCTCACTGTCTCAATCCCACTACCTCCCACTGTCTCAATCCCACTACCTCCCACTGTCTCAATCCCACTACCTCCACTACGTCCCACTGTCAAAACCCCACTACCTCCACTACCTCCCACTGTCAAAATCCCACTACCTCCACTACCTCCCACTGTCAAAACTCCACTACCTCCCACTGTCAAAATCCCACTACCTCCACTACCTCCCACTGTCAAAACCCCACTACCTCCCACTGTCAAAGCCCCACTACCTCCACTACCTCCCACTGTCAAAATCCCACTACCTCCACTACCTCCCACTTTCAAAACCCCACTACCTCCACTACCTCCCACTGTCAAAAGCCCACTACCTCCCACTGTCAAAACCCCACTACCTCCACTACCTCCCACTGTCAAAACCCCACTACCTCCCACTTTCAAAACCCCACTACCTCCACTACCTCCCACTGTTAAAACCCCACTACCTCCAC
>NW_027259178.1:0-12500 GCF_045791955.1 Oncorhynchus clarkii lewisi | reverse complement strand
AGATCAGAGGCAGTAGGGATGACCAGGGATGTTCTGTTTAGTGAGTCCACCAGATCAGAGGCAGTAGGGATGACCAGGGATGTTCTCTGTTTAGTGAGTCCTCCAGATCAGAGGCAGTAGGGATGACCAGGGATGTTCTGTTTAGTGAGTCCTCCAGATCAGAGGCAGTAGGGATGACCAGGGATGTTCTGTTTAGTGAGTCCACCAGATCAGAGGCAGTAGGGATGACCAGGGATGTTCTCTGTTTAGTGAGTCCACCAGATCAGAGACAGTAGGGATGGACCAGGGATGTTCTCTGTTTAGTGAGTCCACCAGATCAGAGGCAGTAGGGATGACCAGGGATGTTCTCTGTTTAGTGAGTCCACCAGATCAGAGGCAGTAGGGATGACCAGGGATGTTCTCTGTTTAGTGAGTCCACCAGATCAGAGGCAGTAGGGATGACCAGGGATGTTCTCTGTTTAGTGAGTCCTCCAGATCAGAGGCAGTAGGGATGACCAGGGATGTTCTCTGTTTAGTGAGTCCTCCAGATCAGAGGCAGTAGGGATGACCAGGGATGTTCTCTGTTTAGTGAGTCCTCCAGATCAGAGGCAGTAGGGATGACCAGGGATGTTCTCTGTTTAGTCAGTCCTCCAGATCAGAGGCAGTAGAGATGACCAGGGATGTTCTCTGTTTAGTGAGTCCACCAGATCAGAGACAGTAGGGATGACCAGGGATGTTCTCTGTTTAGTGAGTCCTCCAGATCAGAGGCAGTAGGGATGACCAGGGATGTTCTCTGTTTAGTGAGTCCTCCAGATCAGAGGCAGTAGGGATGACCAGGGATGTTCTGTTTAGTGAGTCCACCAGATCAGAGGCAGTAGGGATGACCAGGGATGTTCTCTGTTTAGTGAGTCCTCCAGATCAGAGGCAGTAGGGATGACCAGGGATGTTCTCTGTTTAGTGAGTCCACCAGATCAGAGGCAGTAGGGATGACCAGAGATGTTCTCTTGATAAGTGCGTAAATCTAACGAGTTTGTCAGAGAGAATGTATGGAGTAGAAAGTACAGTATTTTCTTTAGGAATGTAGTGAAGTAAAAGTAGTCCAAAATAATTAAAAAATATAGTAAATGAAAGTACAGATACCAACAAAAAACATTAAGTAGTACTTGAAAGTATTTTTACTTCAGTACTTTACACCACTGCTCAATTGAGAATGTCTACACTGCCACGTCGGGCTGCACGATATGGGCAAATAACCTAGGACTTATTTTTAACAAAATGTTGCAATTGCGATTTGACTTGCGAATTCGAGCAAAACTGTTGTAATCATGGAAATATAATGACTACTCTAATTCGATAGTTAGAATATAATAGTGGGCACATTGAATACAGTGTTTGACATGACAACAAATGAAAATGCCAGGGAGGAGTTATTGTGACAGGGTAGGAACTAAAGTGTTAATAAGTGTTTCCTAGGGGACCCTATAATCTTTGACTACATTGCATGTTCTCTTAGCTACTTCATGTAGCTAACATATTCTTGCTTTGCATATTCCTCTGATTTAGAAGATACTGTTGCACAAACAACATGCTGATGTAGGTCTACATCACTGGTATTATCAGGCTGTATTAGCTAGCTACGTTTGCTCTTAATCAGTACATGCATTAGCTAGCTAGCTATTAGCATTAGCAGCTAACAATTAGCATCTCACATGATTTAGGGCAACTTGCTAAGAAAAGACAAACTAGCTGTTTGCAGATGTAAGAAACAAGCTAATAGTGTCACTATAGAACGCTAGTGGATTTATATTAAGAAGCAAAGTGAAAACGGCATCGTTGTCATCCACATTGTTGCATGTGCTGCATTGACCAGGAAGACTGAACACAAGTGTCTCTTGGTTGAGGAACATCAAATGCGCTCCTTGAGTGACAGGGGGCGTGGCTAGGTCTGTGTGGAAAGTGTTACGGAGAGAAAGAGCCGAGAGAGATGACTGAAGTAGCTAAAAGGAAACTATAAAAATGGACGTTACACACAGTGTATTTAACAAACCAAACATTCAAATCCTGGTATAGAAGGTCAAGTAAAAACCCAAACCGGTCCCTGCATCAATACCGGTATATCATAAAATACGGTATACCGCCCAGCCCTATAACACATTCAATATCTTTGGCCTCTCAGCTTCCCTATCAAATCTAAAAGACAAGGCAAGAAGGGCCTTCTACGCCATCATAAGGAACATAAAATTCGACATACCAATTAGGATCTGGCTAAAAAATACTTGAATCAGTCATAGAGCCCATTGCCCTTTATGGTTGTGAGGTCTGGGGTCCGCTCACCAACCAAGAATTCACAAAATGGGACAAACACCAAATTGAGACTCCGCATGCAGAATTCTGCAAAAATATCCTCCATGTACAACGTAGAACACCAAATAATGCATGCAGAGCAGAATTAGGCCGATACCCACTAATGATCAAAATCCAGAAAAGAGCAGTTCAATTCTATAACCACCTAAAAGGAAGCGATTCACAAACCTTCCATAACAAAGCCATCACCTACAGAGAGATGAACCTGGAGAAGAGTCCCCTAAGCAAGCTGGTCCTGGGGCTCTGTTCACAAACACAAACACACCCCACAGAGCCCCAGGACAACAGCACAATAAGACCCAACCAAATCATGAGAAAACAAAAAGATAATTACTTGACACGTTGGGGGTGGAGGGGTGGGTGGAGACACAGAAAGAGAGAGAGAGAGAGAGACACAGAGAGAGAGAGACACTGACACACACAGAGAGACACAGAGAGAGAGACCCTCACAGAGAGAGAGACACTGACACACAGAGAGACCCTCACAGAGAGAGAGAGAGAGACCCTGACACACACAGAGAGACACAGAGAGAGAGACAGACACACAGACATACAGAGGAGTTGGGGTGAGGTCACTACTAGACAGCAGAACAGTCTGTACGTTTGAGCAAAGCTACTGAAGAGACCTCTTCACAGCACAGCCACTACCCTGCACGTGGTACAGAACACACACTGCAGTAAATATTGACAATAGTCAAGATGGGTTTTGGGAAGGAGTGTGTGTGTGTGTGCGTGCATATCTCTCTCTCTCTCTCACTGTGTTGGTTGGCCATCCACACCTGGCACTATAAGAGCCTATTCATAATGATAACATAAAACAGCGATGATAACATTAAAGTGTGTTATTAACAGCTCAGATTAAACAGAGATGATAACATTAAGATGTGTTATTAACAGTTCAGATTAAACAGAGATGATAACATTAAGATGTGTTATTAACAGCTCAGATTAAACAGAGATGATAACATTAAGATGTGTTATTAACAGCTCAGATTAAACAGAGATGATAACATTAAGATGTGTTATTAACAGCTCAGATTAAACAGAGATGATAACATTAAGATGTGTTATTAACAGCTCAGATTAAACAGAGATGATAACATTAAGATGTGTTATTAACAGCTCAGATTAAACAGAGATGATAACATTAAGATGTGTTATTAACAGCTCAGATTAAACAGAGATGATAACATTAAGATGTGTTATTAACAGCTCAGATTAAACAGCGATGATAACATTAAGATGTGTTATTAACAGCTCAGATTAAACAGCGATGATAACATTAAGATGTGTTATTAACAGCTCAGATTAAACAGCGATGATAACATTAAGATGTGTTATTAACAGCTCAGATTAAACAGAGATGATAACATTAAGATGTGTTATTAACAGCTCAGATTAAACAGCGATGATAACATTAAGATGTGTTATTAACAGCTCAGATTAAACAGAGATGATAACATTAAGATGTGTTATTAACAGCTCAGATTAAACAGAGATGATAACATTAAGATGTGTTATTAACAGCTCAGATTAAACAGCGATGATAACATTAAGATGTGTTATTAACAGCTCAGATTAAACAGAGATGATAACATTAAGATGTGTTATTAACAGCTCAGATTAAACAGAGATGATAACATTAAGATGTGTTATTAACAGCTCAGATTAAACAGAGATGATAACATTAAGATGTGTTATTAACAGCTCAGATTAAACAGAGATGATAACATTAAGATGTGTTATTAACAGCTCAGATTAAACAGAGATGATAACATTAAGATGTGTTATTAACAGCTCAGATTAAACAGAGATGATAACATTAAGATGTGTTATTAACAGCTCAGATTAAACAGAGATGATAACATTAAGATGTGTTATTAACAGCTCAGATTAAACAGAGATGATAACATTAAGATGTGTTATTAACAGCTCAGATTAAACAGCGATGATAACATTAAGATGTGTTATTAACAGCTCAGATTAAACAGCGATGATAACATTAAGATGTGTTATTAACAGCTCAGATTAAACAGCGATGATAACATTAAGATGTGTTATTAACAGCTCAGATTAAACAGAGATGATAACATTAAGATGTGTTATTAACAGCTCAGATTAAACAGCGATGATAACATTAAGATGTGTTATTAACAGCTCAGATTAAACAGAGATGATAACATTAAGATGTGTTATTAACAGCTCAGATTAAACAGAGATGATAACATTAAGATGTGTTATTAACAGCTCAGATTAAACAGCGATGATAACATTAAGATGTGTTATTAACAGCTCAGATTAAACAGAGATGATAACATTAAGATGTGTTATTAACAGCTCAGATTAAACAGAGATGATAACATTAAGATGTGTTATTAACAGCTCAGATTAAACAGCGATGATAACATTAAAATGTGTTATTAACAGCTCAGATTAAACAGAGATGATAACATTAAGATGTGTTATTAACAGCTCAGATTAAACAGAGATGATAACATTAAGATGTGTTATTAACAGCTCAGATTAAACAGAGATGATAACATTAAGATGTGTTATTAACAGCTCAGATTAAACAGAGATGATAACATTAAGATGTGTTATTAACAGCTCAGATTAAACAGCGATGATAACATTAAGATGTGTTATTAACAGCTCAGATTAAACAGCGATGATAACATTAAGATGTGTTATTAACAGCTCAGATTAAACAGAGATGATAACATTAAGATGTGTTATTAACAGCTCAGATTAAACAGAGATGATAACATTAAGATGTGTTATTAACAGTTCAGATTAAACAGAGATGATAACATTAAGATGTGTTATTAACAGCTCAGATTAAACAGAGATGATAACATTAAGATGTGTTATTAACAGCTCAGATTAAACAGAGATGATAACATTAAGATGTGTTATTAACAGCTCAGATTAAACAGCGATGATAACATTAAGATGTGTTATTAACAGCTCAGATTAAACAGAGATGATAACATTAAGATGTGTTATTAACAGCTCAGATTAAACAGAGATGATAACATTAAGATGTGTTATTAACAGCTAAGATTAAAGGCTATCCACCAGTACATGTGTTATTATATATTAGACCTATCAGTCATTGTATAGTAGACCTATCAGACACTAGTAGACCTATCAGACATTGTATAGTAGACCTATCAGCCATTGTATAGTAGACCTATCAGTCATTGTATAGTAGACCTATCAGACACTAGTAGACCTATCAGTCATTGTATAGTAGACCTATCAGTCATTGTATAGTAGACCTATCAGTCATGTGTGAAGTGTCTAAGTGTTTAATAGTATTGTAATGTGAAGTGTCTATTCATATGTGAAGTGTCTATTCATATGTGAAGTGTCTATTTATATGTGAAGTGTCTATTCATATGTTAAGTGTCTATTTATATGTGAAGTGTCTAAGTGTTTAATAGTATTGTAATGTGAAGTGTCTATTTATATGTGAAGTCTCTATTTATATGTGAAGTGTCTAAGTGTTTAATAGTATTGTAATATGAAGTGTCTATTTATATGTGGAGTGTCTATTCATATGTGAAGTGTCTATTCATATGTGAAGTGTCTATTTATATGTGAAGTGTCTATTCATATGTGAAGTGTCTATTCATATGTGAAGTGTCTATTCATATGTGAAGTGTCTATTCATATGTGAAGTGTCTATTTATATGTGAAGTGTCTATTCATATGTGAAGTGTCTATTCATATGTGAAGTGTCTATTCATATGTGAAGTGTCTATTTATATGTTAAGTGTCTATGTATATGTTAAGTGTCTATTTATATGTTAAGTGTCTATTTATATGTGAAGTGTCTATTTATATGTGAAGTGTCTAAGTGTTTAATAGTATTGTAATGTGAAGTGTCTATTTATATGTGAAGTGTCTATTTATATGTGAAGGGTCTATTCATATGTGAAGTGTCTATTCATATGTGAAATGTCTATTCATATGTGAAATGTCTATTCATATGTGAAGTGTCTATTCATATGTGAAGTGTCTATTTATATGTGAAATGTATATTCATATGTGAAGTGTCTAAGTGTTTAATAGTATTGTAATGTGAAGTGTCTATTTATATGTGAAGTGTCTATTTATATGTGAAGTGTCTAAGTGTTTAATAGTATTGTAATGTGAAGTGTCTATTTATATGTGAAGTGTCTATTCATATGTGAAGTGTCTATTCATATGTGAAGTGTGTATTCATATGTGAAGTGTCTATTTATATGTGAAATGTATATTCATATGTGAAGTGTCTATTCATATGTGAAGTGTCTATTTATATGTGAAATGTATATTTATATGTGAAGTGTCTATTCATATGTGAAGTGTCTATTCATATGTGAAGTGTCTATTCATATGTGAAGTGTCTATTCATATGTGAAGTGTCTATTTATATGTGAAGTGTCTATTTATATGTGAAGTGTCTATTCATACGTGAAGTGTCTATTTATATGTGAAGTGTCTATTTATATGTGAAGTGTCTATTCATATGTGAAGTGTCTATTTATATATGAAGTGTCTATTTATATGTGAAGTGTCTATTTATATGTGAAGTGTCTATTCATATGTGAAGTGTCTATTCATATGTGAAGTGTCTATTCATATGTGAAGTGTCTATTTATATGTGAAGTGTCTATTCATATGTTAAGTGTCTATTTATATGTGAAGTGTCTAAGTGTTTAATAGTATTGTAATGTGAAGTGTCTATTTATATGTGAAGTGTCTATTTATATGTGAAGTGTCTATTCATATGTGAAATGTATATTTATATGTGAAGTGTCTATTCATATGTGAAGTGTCTATTTATATGTGGTGTCTATTTATATGTGAAATGTCTATTTATATGTGAAGTGTCTATTCATATGTGAAGTGTCTATTTATATGCTAAGTGTCTATTCATATGTGAAGTGTCTATTTATATGTGAAGTGTCTATTTATATGTGAAGTGTCTATTTATATGTGAAGTGTCTATTTATTTGTGAAGTGTCTATTTATATGTGAAGTGTCTATTTATATGTGAAGTGTCTATTTATATGTGAAGTGTCTATTTATATGTGAAGTGTCTATTTATATGTGAAATGTCTAAGTTTTTAATAGTATTGTAATCCAGTTATCAAAGTTGTCAAACTCAGGAGTAAATCCTAGCATCAAGTTGACTGGTAAGATGGGTCACCTGACAAAAAAATCAAAGTGTTTTTCGTCCCTTGCTGAAAATAATCATTCCACATGCATGGAAAAATTGAAAAAAAAGTGTTCATGCATCAGTAAAAACTGTCAACTAGCCCTACCTTCTCTCCAGTCATGGCGTGAAGTCCCTCTCGGACTTTAGCGAAGGAGCCCTCTCCAAGTTTCCTCCCGATCAAGTAGTTTCCGACCCGCTTAGTGTGGTAAAAATTACGGAGGATATCCGCAGCAGGACTGCCTAGAGAAGCCGGGATAACGTTCTCCGGGGTAGAGGCCGGGGCTTTACTCCCGGGGACAACGTTCTCCGGTGTAGAGGCCGGGGCTTTACTCCCGGGGACAACGTTCTCCGGTGTGGAGACCGGGGCTTTACCCCCGTGTAACCGGGGACTATCGACAACCATGTCAACGCCAGTGGCTGGCATAAAAACTCCTAACTGTCAAACTACAAAAGCACGGTTTATTTTCAGCCTTTAGAGAAGTTTCCAACTGTCCGTCCTCGTTGTCCCCTGCGCTCTAAACCTGGCAGGTCCGGTATGTGAGGAGCATCTGAAGTCCGACAAAGTCCCGTCTGCCCGTCCTGTCCGTTGTCCCCGTTGATTGTAAATAGGCCAATTTAACCGGAACCCGAGCCACCTGTTCAAACAACGCGCCAACATGCAGTGTGCGTATTTTCCAAGAGCTTGTCCCGAACTTGACGCGTCCAAACGTTTTCAAACACTTAAACGGTCTCATAAAGAAAATAGAAATCAAAATAGGCTTCTTGACTGAGAAATAAATATCTAAATATTTCCAAAAGTTGCCAAAATGTGTTAAAAGGGAGTGTAAATATCCTTGTGTTGTTCATTAAACTTCTCTCTCGGTCACTCAATCAATCTTTTCTGGAGCTGAGCGTTGCTTTCCGGTGGGTGGTTATTGGACTTGAGACTGAAGAACGCTGTAGGGTTTGAAGCGACTTTCCCGGTTCAGTGGGTGGGCGTTACTTGTTTGTGAGAAAACGCTTCTGACTCGGTAACCGGGCTGGGCTGTAGTCCTATCAGACGCGGCGGCGGGAGCAGACGAGACCCCCCCTCACACCTCTCAAGTCAATTCAAAGGGCTCTCTCCTCTCCAAATACAGTAGCCGCCCCTGCAGCTCAAACAAAGGCTGGTCTAACTCTTCCGGAGACTGGATATGGGGATGATATCACCTGGCTCTCTCTCTTCCCTGATTGGAAGGTGACTCCTGGTAGCTAGAGAATATAGATCATGATTAATGAGTCTATTGATTTGTCTCGCTGTTTGGCGAGAGCCACCCTTCCTCTCCTCCTCCAAAGGAGTCGTGTCTTGAATATAGATAACCTTGTGGTGTAAACTAGGCTATGTTATTAACAATGAATAGTCTATAAACGTAAATGATGTGTTATGTCTAAGGTAATATACGGGGGGTTGCATGTTCTTTTTTTAGGTTTAGGAACAAAGAAATGTTTTGATGAATGATGTTGAACGTTGCGTAAAAGGGCTGTGACGCTCCACTCCACACGATCAGCTCTGTTACCAAAATAACACGGAGAGAGACTCTGCGTACCGAATAACCAAATGAGCTACACACCAACATGCTTGTCTAATGGACATATATTTATACAGTAATGTCTCAAGACAAATATGACAGTGTTCTGCTCTAAATTACATTCTAAAGACAATAACCTTTGTGTTGTCTTTCTATGAGTGTGTTGTTAGTGCAGTCAAACGCAAAGGATACAGCTATTGCATCAGATGAGTTGGTCTTCAATACAAGAGAAGTAGCACGCGGGGAAACTAAAACGGTTTCCCTTTTCTCCGTGTATTCATCACCGTGGAGAAGCAGGCTGTTTTAATTCATGAATTAATGATAATTGAAGTGAACAAAGAGCAACAGAGTCCCTTTGAAGGTCTCTTCATCTGAGAGGAATGAGCTCAGTCTCTCTCCTGTCAGTCTCTATAAACACACACACACACATAGTCTGTCAACACTTAAAGGATTTATCAGTCTGTCAACACTTAAAGGGTTTATCAGTCTGTCAACACTTAAAGGGTTTATCAGTCTGTCAACACTTAACGGGTTTATCAGTCTGTCAACACTTAAAGGATTTATCAGTCTGTCAACACTTAAAGGGATTATCATAGTCTGTCAACACTTAAAGGGTTTATCAGTCTGTCAACACTTAAAGGGTTTATCAGTCTGTCAACACTTAAAGGGTTTATCAGTCTGTCAACACTTAAAGGGTTTATCAGTCTGTCAACACTTAAAGGGATTATCATAGTCTGTCAACACTTAAATTGATTATCATAGTCTGTCAACACTTAAAGGATTTATCAGTCTGTCAACTCTTAAAGGGATTATCAGTCTGTCAACCCTTAAAGGGATTATCATAGTCTGTCAACTCTTAAAGGGATTATCAGTCTGTCAACTCTTAAAGGGATTATCAGTCTGTCAACCCTTAAAGGGATTATCATAGTCTGTCAACACTTAAAGGGATTATCATAGTCTGTCAACACTTAAAGGGATTATCATAGTCTGTCAACCCTTAAAGGGATTATCATAGTCTGTCAACACTTAAAGGGATTATCATAGTCTGTCAACACTTAAAGGGATTATCATAGTCTGTCAACTCTTAAAGGATTTATCAGTCTGTCAACACTTAAAGGGATTATCAGTCTGTCAACCCTTAAAGGGATTATCAGTCTGTCAACCCTTAAAGGGATTATCATAGTCTAAATGTGTACACATACACACAGCAGTGTTCTAGAACCGTGAGCTTTCATACTTTTATCATTCTCAGCGCAGCTCAAGCAATTTCTCCCACTTTCAACACATTCAAATGAATAGAAAACACCTACTGGAGTCACATTGGTTGGGAATTGTTGGAAGGTGGACATTCGGGCTTTGTCCCCCCGCCCAGCGGATGGTGGTCTCAGAGCTGAGTAGTTACGGGACTGTGGACTATCTCGTCTCAGCGTCTATTGAATCTGATTTACGCTATAAAAAGGGTTGATTATAGTTAAAAACGTGTAGACATTTTGGATAATTGACTTTCATACTTTTGGAATTCTCAGAACAGGCTCAAATAATTTCTCCAAACTGACACATTCGAATGAAGAGATGATTAGTACTGGAGACGTGTTGGTTGGGAATTGTAGGGAGATGGACATTCGCTCTGTGTATTCCCTGTCAAATGGTGGTTTCAGAGTCAAGTACCTACTGTATGTCACAATGGGACGCAGGACTATCGAGTCCCAGTTTCTGTGGACTGTGATTTACACTTCATTTACTGCAGTGTGTTTCAGTGTGCTTGAAACAAACGCATACATCTCACACACCTGTACCGTGTCAGATATAGTGTTGAAATCTATTCCCTCACACACCGTGCCAGATATAGTGTTGGAATCTATTCCCTCACACACCGTGCCAGATATAGTGTTGGAATCTATTCCCTCACACACCGTGCCAGATATAGTGTTGGAATCTATTCCCTCACACACCTGTACCGTGCCAGATATAGTGTTGGAATCTATTCCCTCACACACCGTGCCAGATATAGTGTTGAAATCTATTCCCTCACACACCGTGTCAGATATAGTGTTGGAATCTATTCCCTCACACACCGTGCCAGATATAGTGTTGGAATCTATTCCCTCACACACCGTGTCAGATATAGTGTTGAAATCTATTCCCTCACACACCGTGTCAGATATAGTGTTGATATCTATTCCCTCACACACCGTGTCAGATATAGCGTTGGAATCTATTCCCTCACACACCTGTATGGTGTCAGATATAGTGTTGGAATCTATTCCCTCACACACCGTGTCAGATATAGTGTTGAAATCTATTCCATTTGGAGGTTACATCCCAACATTACACTTGATAAGCAAAACTGTTTAGCATAGAAACACCGTATTTTTGTCACAAAAAAAAGAAATAATCTTTATTCATTAGGAAAAATATGAATAATTTTCCACCTATGAGGTTACTGTCTGCAGGAAAAGCATTTTAAGACAACAAGAGGCGTTGCCATGGTGCAAATCATGATCAATCAATCGACGAAATTACCATATTTTGGGCGGAAGGTTGTTAGAGAACACAATACGGGTTAAAAATGTTTTTGTTTTTTTTACCATATTTTGCTAGTTTATTTTGTTAAATGTTTTGGGAAAAAACTCAATCATTGAATTATTCTTGTCATTTATAGCCTAGGAAATGTACTATTTAATTTTTCTGTCTGCTGCAAAGTGTCAGCTCAGCACATTGCCATAGTGGCTACCACCTTGCTTTGTCTCCTGGACCTTGCTGTCTAGACACTGACGAAATCAGACAAGATGACCAAATATGGAGCTAAAACAATAATGTGGCGCCATCTATTGGTAGACTTATATATTACGATCTCAACAATGATTTCTTCAATACCCGAAGTTGTATTGTAGTGATGAATGAGCCAGCCAGGTACGCTATGTATGTCAGCCATATATATCTTCAATATGACTGATATTACAAGGCTATTATATTCTATTAGCAGTTACAGAGTTACTTTGGACCATACCATAATAACCTACATGCAGCGATATGAGTTGCCTAGACTGTTAAATGGCTGCCCTGGGGTCTCCACCACAGAAGACCTGATGAGGATCAGCCTGGAGGGGTCTTCTGTCGAGGAGTTGTGGATCCCACTCCTGCCGTGGACCGTTGGCTGACCTCTAAGCATGCCAGATCGGCCAACATACAACAGCAGCTGGACATCTGATATCCTTTGAGTCTTGTCGGGTCAATGTGTGATTTTGGTGGTATGTGCTGTTCCACAGATGTGTCCCCCTTAGTACACACTCACACACGCAGTATAAATATGTATGTTTTAAATTGTTGGTTAATAAACTGTGTTACATTTTTCACTCCTAAATGTCTTTGTGTGCTCCTACATTTTTTAAATTTAGGAG
>NW_027259177.1:0-38655 GCF_045791955.1 Oncorhynchus clarkii lewisi | reverse complement strand
TAAAACTTCAAATTATAATATTACATAGTTAAGCAGAACATGTGCTCGCCCCCCTCTTCTGAATTATAATATTACATAGTTAAGTAGAACATGTGCTCGCCCCCCTCTTCTGAATTATAATATTGCATAGTTAAGTAGAACATGTGCTCGCCCCCCTCTTCTGAATTATAATGTTACATAGTTAAGTAGAACATGTGGTCGCCTCTCTCTTCTGAATTATAATATTACATGGCCCTCTGATTATAGTTAAGATATCATATTATATGACACACTGAACTAACAAAGTTAAATGGTTCAATAAAATTATATGGGAAAACTACCAATTAGTACTGGGGGAATATTTACTGAAATGTGCTTTGTTCAGAACATCAAACAATGGATAACGACAACTACAAAACATTCTCAAATATTACAAAAATACATTTCCCCCAAAAATGATTCAACATCATGTAAAAAAAAAAGCAAGTCAAATGTACAAATGTCCCACCACTAGTCATCCTCATGTTCATTATCTCCAGCACAATGCCAGAGTCTAAACATGTTGTCATCCTCATGTTCATTATCTCCAGCACAATGCCAGAGTCTAAACATGTTGTCATCCTCATGTTCATTATCTCCAGCACAATGCCAGAGTCTAAACATGTTGTCATCCTCATGTTCATTATCTCCGGCACAATGCCAGAGTCTAAACATGTTGTCATCCTCATGTTCATTATCTCCAGCACAATGCCAGAGTCTAAACATGTTGTCATTCTCATGTTCATTATCTCCAGCACAATGCCAGAGTCTAAACATGTTGTCATCCTCATGTTCATTATCTCCGGCACAATGCCAGAGTCTAAACATGTTGTCATCCTCATGTTCATTATCTCCAGCACAATGCCAGAGTCTAAACATGTTGTCATCCTCATGTTCATTATCTCCAGCACAATGCCAGAGTCTAAACATGTTGTCATCCTCATGTTCATTATCTCCAGCACAATGCCAGAGTCTAAACATGTTGTCATCCTCATGTTCATTATCTCCAGCACAATGCCAGAGTCTAAACATGTTGTCATCCTCATGTTCATTATCTCCAGCACAATGCCAGAGTCTAAACATGTTGTCATCCTCATGTTCATTATCTCCAGCACAATGCCAGAGTCTAAACATGTTGTCATCCTCATGTTCATTATCTCCAGCACAATGCCAGAGTCTAAACATGTTGTCATCCTCATGTTCATTATCTCCAGCACAATGCCAGAGTCTAAACATGTTGTCATCCTCATGTTCATTATCTCCGGCACAATGCCAGAGTCTAAACATGTTGTCATCCTCATGTTCATTATCTCCGGCACAATGCCAGTGTCTAAACATGTTGTCATTCTCATGTTCATTATCTCCAGCACAATGCCAGAGTCTAAACATGTTGTCATCCTCATGTTCATTATCTCCGGCACAATGCCAGAGTCTAAACATGTTGTCATCCTCATGTTCATTATCTCCAGCACAATGCCAGAGTCTAAACATGTTGTCATCCTCATGTTCATTATCTCCAGCACAATGCCAGAGTCTAAACATGTTGTCATCCTCATGTTCATTATCTCCAGCACAATGCCAGAGTCTAAACATGTTGTCATCCTCATGTTCATTATCTCCAGCACAATGCCAGATTATCTCCAGCACAATCTAAACATGTTGTCATCCTCATGTTCATTATCTCCAGCACAATGCCAGAGTCTAAACATGTTGTCATCCTCATGTTCATTATCTCCAGCACAATGCCAGAGTCTAAACATGTTGTCATCCTCATGTTCATTATCTCCAGCACAATGCCAGAGTCTAAACATGTTGTCATCCTCATGTTCATTATCTCCAGCACAATGCCAGAGTCTAAACATGTTGTCATCCTCATGTTCATTATCTCCAGCACAATGCCAGAGTCTAAACATGTTGTCATCCTCATGTTCATTATCTCCAGCACAATGCCAGAGTCTAAACATGTTGTCATCCTCATGTTCATTATCTCCAGCACAATGCCAGAGTCTAAACATGTTGTCATCCTCATGTTCATTATCTCCAGCACAATGCCAGAGTCTAAACATGTTGTCATCCTCATGTTCATTATCTCCAGCACAATGCCAGAGTCTAAACATGTTGTCATCCTCATGTTCATTATCTCCAGCACAATGCCAGAGTCTAAACATGTTGTCATCCTCATGTTCATTATCTCCAGCACAATGCCAGAGTCTAAACATGTTGTCATCCTCATGTTCATTATCTCCAGCACAATGCCAGAGTCTAAACATGTTGTCATCCTCATGTTCATTATCTCCAGCACAATGCCAGAGTCTAAACATGTTGTCATCTCTCATGTTCATTATCTCCAGCACAATGCCAGAGTCTAAACATGTTGTCATCCTCATGTTCATTATCTCCAGCACAATGCCAGAGTCTAAACATGTTGTCATCCTCATGTTCATTATCTCCAGCACAATGCCAGAGTCTAAACATGTTGTCATCCTCATGTTCATTATCTCCAGCACAATGCCAGAGTCTAAACATGATGTCATCCTCATGTTCATTATCTCCAGCACAATGCCAGAGTCTAAACATGTTGTCATCCTCATGTTCATTATCTCCAGCACAATGCCAGAGTCTAAACATGTTGTCATCCTCATGTTCATTATCTCCAGCACAATGCCAGAGTCTAAACATGTTGTCATCCTCATGTTCATTATCTCCAGCACAATGCCAGAGTCTAAACATGATGTCATCCTCATGTTCATTATCTCCAGCACAATGCCAGAGTCTAAACATGTTGTCATCCTCATGTTCATTATCTCCAGCACAATGCCAGAGTCTAAACATGTTGTCATCCTCATGTTCATTATCTCCAGCACAATGCCAGAGTCTAAACATGTTGTCATCCTCATGTTCATTATCTCCAGCACAATGCCAGAGTCTAAACATGTTGTCATCCTCATGTTCATTATCTCCAGCACAATGCCAGAGTCTAAACATGTTGTCATCCTCATGTTCATTATCTCCAGCACAATGCCAGAGTCTAAACATGTTGTCATCCTCATGTTCATTATCTCCAGCACAATGCCAGAGTCTAAACATGTTGTCATCCTCATGTTCATTATCTCCAGCACAATGCCAGAGTCTAAACATGTTGTCATCCTCATGTTCATTATCTCCAGCACAATGCCAGAGTCTAAACATGTTGTCATCCTCATGTTCATTATCTCCAGCACAATGCCAGAGTCTAAACATGTTGTCATCCTCATGTTCATTATCTCCAGCACAATGCCAGAGTCTAAACATGTTGTCATCCTCATGTTCATTATCTCCAGCACAATGCCAGAGTCTAAACATGTTGTCATCCTCATGTTCATTATCTCCAGCACAATGCCAGAGTCTAAACATGTTGTCATCCTCATGTTCATTATCTCCAGCACAATGCCAGAGTCTAAACATGTTGTCATCCTCATGTTCATTATCTCCAGCACAATGCCAGAGTCTAAACATGTTGTCATCCTCATGTTCATTATCTCCAGCACAATGCCAGAGTCTAAACATGTTGTCATCCTCATGTTCATTATCTCCAGCACAATGCCAGAGTCTAAACATGTTGTCATCCTCATGTTCATTATCTCCAGCACAATGCCAGAGTCTAAACATGTTGTCATCCTCATGTTCATTATCTCCAGCACAATGCCAGAGTCTAAACATGTTGTCATCCTCATGTTCATTATCTCCAGCACAATGCCAGAGTCTAAACATGTTGTCATCCTCATGTTCATTATCTCCAGCACAATGCCAGAGTCTAAACATGTTGTCATCCTCATGTTCATTATCTCCAGCACAATGCCAGAGTCTAAACATGTTGTCATCCTCATGTTCATTATCTCCAGCACAATGCCAGAGTCTAAACATGTTGTCATCCTCATGTTCATTATCTCCAGCACAATGCCAGAGTCTAAACATGTTGTCATCCTCATGTTCATTATCTCCAGCACAATGCCAGAGTCTAAACATGTTGTCATCCTCATGTTCATTATCTCCAGCACAATGCCAGAGTCTAAACATGATGTCATCCTCATGTTCATTATCTCCAGCACAATGCCAGAGTCTAAACATGTTGTCATCCTCATGTTCATTATCTCCAGCACAATGCCAGAGTCTAAATTATCTCCAGCATGCCAGAGTCTGTCATCCTCATGTTCATTATCTCCAGCACAATGCCAGAGTCTAAACATGTTGTCATCCTCATGTTCATTATCTCCAGCACAATGCCAGAGTCTAAACATGTTGTCATCCTCATGTTCATTATCTCCAGCACAATGCCAGAGTCTAAACATGATGTCATCCTCATGTTCATTATCTCCAGCACAATGCCAGAGTCTAAACATGTTGTCATCCTCATGTTCATTATCTCCAGCACAATGCCAGAGTCTAAACATGTTGTCATCCTCATGTTCATTATCTCCAGCACAATGCCAGAGTCTAAACATGTTGTCATCCTCATGTTCATTATCTCCAGCACAATGCCAGAGTCTAAACATGTTGTCATCCTCATGTTCATTATCTCCAGCACAATGCCAGAGTCTAAACATGTTGTCATCTCTGCATGTTCATCCTCATCTCCAGCACAATGCCAGAGTCTAAACATGTTGTCATCCTCATGTTCATTATCTCCAGCACAATGCCAGAGTCTAAACATGTTGTCATCCTCATGTTCATTATCTCCAGCACAATGCCAGAGTCTAAACATGATGTCATCCTCATGTTCATTATCTCCAGCACAATGCCAGAGTCTAAACATGATTGTCATCCTCATGTCTAAACATGTTGTCATCCTCATGTATCATCCTCATGTTCATTATCTCCAGCACAATGCCAGAGTCTAAACATGTTGTCATCCTCATGTTCATTATCTCCAGCACAATGCCAGAGTCTAAACATGTTGTCATCCTCATGTTCATTATCTCCAGCACAATGCCAGAGTCTAAACATGTTGTCATCCTCATGTTCATTATCTCCAGCACAATGCCAGAGTCTAAACATGTTGTCATCCTCATGTTCATTATCTCCAGCACAATGCCAGAGTCTAAACATGTTGTCATCCTCATGTTCATTATCTCCAGCACAATGCCAGAGTCTAAACATGTTGTCATCCTCATGTTCATTATCTCCAGCACAATGCCAGAGTCTAAACATGTTGTCATCCTCATGTTCATTATCTCCAGCACAATGCCAGAGTCTAAACATGTTGTCATCCTCATGTTCATTATCTCCAGCACAATGCCAGAGTCTAAACATGTTGTCATCCTCATGTTCATTATCTCCAGCACAATGCCAGAGTCTAAACATGTTGTCATCCTCATGTTCATTATCTCCAGCACAATGCCAGAGTCTAAACATGTTGTCATCCTCATGTTCATTATCTCCAGCACAATGCCAGAGTCTAAACATGTTGTCATCCTCATGTTCATTATCTCCAGCACAATGCCAGAGTCTAAACATGTTGTCATCCTCATGTTCATTATCTCCAGCACAATGCCAGAGTCTAAACATGTTGTCATCCTCATGTTCATTATCTCCAGCACAATGCCAGAGTCTAAACATGTTGTCATCCTCATGTTCATTATCTCCAGCACAATGCCAGAGTCTAAACATGTTGTCATCCTCATGTTCATTATCTCCAGCACAATGCCAGAGTCTAAACATGTTGTCATCCTCATGTTCATTATCTCCAGCACAATGCCAGAGTCTAAACATGTTGTCATCCTCATGTTCATTATCTCCAGCACAATGCCAGAGTCTAAACATGTTGTCATCCTCATGTTCATTATCTCCAGCACAATGCCAGAGTCTAAACATGTTGTCATCCTCATGTTCATTATCTCCAGCACAATGCCAGAGTCTAAACATGTTGTCATCCTCATGTTCATTATCTCCAGCACAATGCCAGAGTCTAAACATGTTGTCATCCTCATGTTCATTATCTCCAGCACAATGCCAGAGTCTAAACATGTTGTCATCCTCATGTTCATTATCTCCAGCACAATGCCAGAGTCTAAACATGTTGTCATCCTCATGTTCATTATCTCCAGCACAATGCCAGAGTCTAAACATGTTGTCATCCTCATGTTCATTATCTCCAGCACAATGCCAGAGTCTAAACATGTTGTCATCCTCATGTTCATTATCTCCAGCACAATGCCAGAGTCTAAACATGTTGTCATCCTCATGTTCATTATCTCCAGCACAATGCCAGAGTCTAAACATGTTGTCATCCTCATGTTCATTATCTCCAGCACAATGCCAGAGTCTAAACATGTTGTCATCCTCATGTTCATTATCTCCAGCACAATGCCAGAGTCTAAACATGTTGTCATCCTCATGTTCATTATCTCCAGCACAATGCCAGAGTCTAAACATGTTGTCATCCTCATGTTCATTATCTCCAGCACAATGCCAGAGTCTAAACATGATGTCATCCTCATGTTCATTATCTCCAGCACAATGCCAGAGTCTAAACATGATGTCATCCTCATGTTCATTATCTCCAGCACAATGCCAGAGTCTAAACATGATGTCATCCTCATGTTCGTTATCTTCCAGCACAATGCCAGAGTCTAAACATGTTGTCATCCTCATGTTCATGATCTCCAGCACAAGTCTAAACATGCCAGAGTCTAAACATGTTGTCATCCTCATGTTCATTATCTCCAGCACAATGCCAGAGTCTAAACATGTTGTCATCCTCATGTTCATTATCTCCAGCACAATGCCAGAGTCTAAACATGTTGTCATCCTCATGTTCATTATCTCCAGCACAATGCCAGAGTCTAAACATGTTGTCATCCTCATGTTCATTATCTCCAGCACAATGCCAGAGTCTAAACATGATGTCATCCTCATGTTCATTATCTCCAGCACAATGCCAGAGTCTAAACATGATGTCATCCTCATGTTCATTATCTCCAGCACAATGCCAGAGTCTAAACATGTTGTCATGTTCATTATCTCCAGCACAATGCCAGAGTCTAAACATGTTGTCATCCTCATGTTCATTATCTCCAGCACAATGCCAGAGTCTAAACATGTTGTCATGTTCATTATCTCCAGCACAAATGCCAGAGTCTAAACATGTTGTCATCCTCATGTTCATGATCTCCAGCACAATGCCAGAGTCTAAACATGTTGTCATCCTCATGTTCATTATCTCCAGCACAATGCCAGAGTCTAAACATGTTGTCATCCTCATGTTCATTATCTCCAGCACAATGCCAGAGTCTAAACATGTTGTCATCCTCATGTTCATTATCTCCAGCACAATGCCAGAGTCTAAACATGATGTCATCCTCATGTTCATTATCTCCAGCACAATGCCAGAGTCTAAACATGATGTCATCCTCATGTTCGTTATCTTCCAGCACAATGCCAGAGTCTAAACATGTTGTCATGTTCATTATCTCCAGCACAATGCCAGAGTCTAAACATGTTGTCATCCTCATGTTCATTATCTCCAGCACAATGCCAGAGTCTAAACATGTTGTCATCCTCATGTTCATTATCTCCAGCACAATGCCAGAGTCTAAACATGTTGTCATCCTCATGTTCATGATCTCCAGCACAATGCCAGAGTCTAAACATGATGTCATCCTCATGTTCATTATCTCCAGCACAATGCCAGAGTCTAAACATGTTGTCATCCTCATGTTCATTATCTCCAGCACAATGCCAGAGTCTAAACATGTTGTCATCCTCATGTTCATTATCTCCAGCACAATGCCAGAGTCTAAACATGATGTCATCCTCATGTTCATTATCTCCAGCACAATGCCAGAGTCTAAACATGATGTCATCCTCATGTTCATTATCTCCAGCACAATGCCAGAGTCTAAACATGTTGTCATCCTCATGTTCATTATCTCCAGCACAATGCCAGAGTCTAAACATGTTGTCATGTTCATGATGTCATCTCCAGCACAATGCCAGAGTCTAAACATGTTGTCATCCTCATGTTCATTATCTCCAGCACAATGCCAGAGTCTAAACATGTTGTCATCCTCATGTTCATTATCTCCAGCACAATGCCAGAGTCTAAACATGTTGTCATCCTCATGTTCATTATCTCCAGCACAATGCCAGAGTCTAAACATGTTGTCATCCTCATGTTCTTATCTCCAGCACAATGCCAGAGTCTAAACATGTTGTCATCCTCATGTTCATTATCTCCAGCACAATGCCAGAGTCTAAACATGTTGTCATCCTCATGTTCATTATCTCCAGCACAATGCCAGAGTCTAAACATGTTGTCATCCTCATGTTCATTATCTCCAGCACAATGCCAGAGTCTAAACATGTTGTCATCCTCATGTTCATTATCTCCAGCACAATGCCAGAGTCTAAACATGATGTCATCCTCATGTTCATTATCTCCAGCACAATGCCAGAGTCTAAACATGTTGTCATCCTCATGTTCATTATCTCCAGCACAATGCCAGAGTCTAAACATGTTGTCATCCTCATGTTCATTATCTCCAGCACAATGCCAGAGTCTAAACATGTTGTCATCCTCATGTTCATTATCTCCAGCAGAATGCCAGAGTCTAAACATGTTGTCATCCTCATGTTCATTATCTCCAGCACAATGCCAGAATCTAAACATGTTGTCATCCCCATGTTCATGATCTCCAGCACAATGCCAGAGTCTAAACATGATGTCATCCTCATGTTCATTATCTCCAGCACAATGCCAGAGTCTAAACATGTTGTCATCCTCATGTTCATTATCTCCAGCACAATGCCAGAGTCTAAACATGTTGTCATCCTCATGTTCATTATCTCCAGCACAATGCCAGAGTCTAAACATGATGTCATCCTCATGTTCATTATCTCCAGCACAATGCCAGAGTCTAAACATGATGTCATCCTCATGTTCATTATCTCCAGCACAATGCCAGAGTCTAAACATGATGTCATCCTCATGTTCATTATCTCCAGCACAATGCCAGAGTCTAAACATGTTGTCATGTTCATTATCTCCAGCACAATGCCAGAGTCTAAACATGTTGTCATCCTCATGTTCATTATCTCCAGCACAATGCCAGAGTCTAAACATGTTGTCATCCTCATGTTCATTATCTCCAGCACAATGCCAGAGTCTAAACATGTTGTCATCCTCATGTTCATTATCTCCAGCACAATCCCAGAGTCTAAACATGTTGTCATCTTCATGTTCATGATCTCCAGCACAATGCCAGAGTCTAAACATGTTGTCCTCCTCATGTTCATTATCTCCAGCACAATGCCAGAGTCTAAACATGTTGTCATCCTCATGTTCATTATCTCCAGCACAATGCCAGAGTCTAAACATGTTGTCATCCTCATGTTCATTATCTCCAGCACAATGCCAGAGTCTAAACATGTTGTCATCCTCATGTTCATTATCTCCAGCACAATGCCAGAGTCTAAACATGATGTCATCCTCATGTTCATTATCTCCAGCACAATGCCAGAGTCTAAACATGTTGTCATCCTCATGTTCATTATCTCCAGCACAATGCCAGAGTCTAAACATGTTGTCATGTTCATTATCTCCAGCACAATGCCAGAGTCTAAACATGATGTCATCCTCATGTTCATTATCTCCAGCACAATGCCAGAGTCTAAACATGATGTCATCCTCATGTTTGTTATCTCCAGCACAATGCCAGAGTCTAAACATGTTGTCATCCTCATGTTCATTATCTCCAGCACAATGCCAGAGTCTAAACATGATGTCATCCTCATGTTCATTATCTCCAGCACAATGCCAGAGTCTAAACATGATGTCATCCTCATGTTCGTTATCTTCCAGCACAATGCCAGAGTCTAAACATGTTGTCATGTTCATTATCTCCAGCACAAATGCCAGAGTCTAAACATGTTGTCACCCTCATGTTCATTATCTCCAGCACAAATGCCAGAGTCTAAACATGTTGTCATCCTCATGTTCATGATCTCCAGCACAATGCCAGAGTCTAAACATGTTGTCATCCTCATGTTCATTATCTCCAGCACAATGCCAGAGTCTAAACATGTTGTCATCCTCATGTTCATTATCTCCAGCACAATGCCAGAGTCTAAACATGTTGTCATCCTCATGTTCATTATCTCCAGCACAATGCCAGAGTCTAAACATGTTGTCATCCTCATGTTCATTATCTCCAGCACAATGCCAGAGTCTAAACATGTTGTCATCCTCATGTTCATTATCTCCAGCACAATGCCAGAGTCTAAACATGATGTCATCCTCATGTTCATTATCTCCAGCACAATGCCAGAGTCTAAACATGTTGTCATCCTCATGTTCATTATCTCCAGCACAATGCCAGAGTCTAAACATGTTGTCATGTTCATTATCTCCAGCACAATGCCAGAGTCTAAACATGATGTCATCCTCATGTTCATTATCTCCAGCACAATGCCAGAGTCTAAACATGATGTCATCCTCATGTTTGTTATCTCCAGCACAATGCCAGAGTCTAAACATGTTGTCATCCTCATGTTCATTATCTCCAGCACAATGCCAGAGTCTAAACATGATGTCATCCTCATGTTCATTATCTCCAGCACAATGCCAGAGTCTAAACATGATGTCATCCTCATGTTCGTTATCTTCCAGCACAATGCCAGAGTCTAAACATGTTGTCATGTTCATTATCTCCAGCACAAATGCCAGAGTCTAAACATGTTGTCACCCTCATGTTCATTATCTCCAGCACAAATGCCAGAGTCTAAACATGTTGTCATCCTCATGTTCATGATCTCCAGCACAATGCCAGAGTCTAAACATGTTGTCATCCTCATGTTCATTATCTCCAGCACAATGCCAGAGTCTAAACATGTTGTCATCCTCATGTTCATTATCTCCAGCACAATGCCAGAGTCTAAACATGTTGTCATCCTCATGTTCATTATCTCCAGCACAATGCCAGAGTCTAAACATGTTGTCATCCTCATGTTCATTATCTCCAGCACAATGCCAGAGTCTAAACATGTTGTCATCCTCATGTTCATTATCTCCAGCACAATGCCAGAGTCTAAACATGTTGTCATCCTCATGTTCATTATCTCCAGCACAATGCCAGAGTCTAAACATGTTGTCATCCTCA
This sequence comes from Oncorhynchus clarkii lewisi, assembly GCF_045791955.1. Taxonomy (NCBI): domain Eukaryota; kingdom Metazoa; phylum Chordata; class Actinopteri; order Salmoniformes; family Salmonidae; genus Oncorhynchus; species Oncorhynchus clarkii. The sequence goes on along the minus strand of NW_027259177.1, from coordinate 27,502 downwards.
TGTTCATTATCTCCAGCACAATGCCAGAGTCTAAACATGTTGTCATCCTCATGTTCATTATCTCCAGCACAATCCCAGAGTCTAAACATGTTGTCATCCTCATGTTCATTATCTCCAGCACAATGCCAGAGTCTAAACATGTTGTCATCCTCATGTTCATTATCTCCAGCACAATGCCAGAGTCTAAACATGTTGTCATCCTCATGTTCATTATCTCCAGCACAATGCCAGAGTCTAAACATGATGTCGTCCTCATGTTCATTATCTCCAGCACAATGCCAGAGTCTAAACATGTTGTCATCCTCATGTTCATTATCTCCAGCACAATGCCAGAGTCTAAACATGTTCTCATGTTCATTATCTCCAGCACAATGCCAGAGTCTAAACATGATGTCATCCTCATGTTCATTATCTCCAGCACAATGCCAGAGTCTAAACATGTTGTCATCTTCATGTTCATTATCTCCAGCACAATGCCAGAGTCTAAACATGTTCTCATGTTCATTATCTCCAGCACAATGCCAGAGTCTAAACATGATGTCATCCTCATGTTCATTATCTCCAGCACAATGCCAGATTCTAAACATGTTGTCATCCTCATGTTCATTATCTCCAGCACAATGCCAGAGTCTAAACATGTTGTCATCCTCATGTTCATTATCTCCAGCACAATGCCAGAGTCTAAACATGTTGTCATCCTCATGTTCATTATCTCCAGCACAATGCCAGAGTCTAAACATGTTGTCATCCTCATGTTCATGATCTCCAGCACAATGCCAGAGTCTAAACATGATGTCATCCTCATGTTCATTATCTCCAGCACAATGCCAGAGTCTAAACATGTTGTCATCCTCATGTTCATTATCTCCAGCACAATGCCAGAGTCTAAACATGTTGTCATCCTCATGTTCATTATCTCCAGCACAATGCCAGAGTCTAAACATGTTGTCATCCTCATGTTCATTATCTCCAGCACAATGCCAGAGTCTAAACATGTTGTCATCCTCATGTTCATGATCTCCAGCACAATGCCAGAGTCTAAACATGATGTCGTCCTCATGTTCATTATCTCCAGCACAATGCCGGAGTCTAAACATGTTGTCATCCTCATGTTCATTATCTCCAGCACAATGCCAGAGTCTAAACATGTTCTCATGTTCATTATCTCCAGCACAATGCCAGAGTCTAAACATGATGTCATCCTCATGTTCATTATCTCCAGCACAATGCCAGAGTCTAAACATGTTGTCATCTTCATGTTCATTATCTCCAGCACAATGCCAGAGTCTAAACATGTTCTCATGTTCATTATCTCCAGCACAATGCCAGAGTCTAAACATGATGTCAACCTCATGTTCATTATCTCCAGCACAATGCCAGATTCTAAACGTGTTGTCATCCTCATGTTCATTATCTCCAGCACAATGCCAGAGTCTAAACATGTTGTCATCCTCATGTTCATTATCTCCAGCACAATGCCAGAGTCTAAACATGTTGTCATCCTCATGTTCATTATCTCCAGCACAATGCCAGAGTCTAAACATGATGTCATCCTCATGTTCATTATCTCCAGCACAATGCCAGAGTCTAAACATGTTGTCATCCTCATGTTCATTATCTCCAGCACAATGCCAGAGTCTAAACATGTTGTCATCCTCATGTTCATGATCTCCAGCACAATGCCAGAGTCTAAACATGATGTCATCCTCATGTTCATTATCTCCAGCACAATGCCAGAGTCTAAACATGTTGTCATCCTCATGTTCATTATCTCCAGCACAATGCCAGAGTCTAAACATGATGTCATCCTCATGTTCGTTATCTTCCAGCACAATGCCAGAGTCTAAACATGTTGTCATGTTCATTATCTCCAGCACAATGCCAGAGTCTAAACATGTTGTCATCCTCATGTTCATTATCTCCAGCACAATGCCAGAGTCTAAACATGTTGTCATCCTCATGTTCATTATCTCCAGCACAATGCCAGAGTCTAAACATGTTGTCATGTTCATGTTCATTATCTCCAGCACAATGCCAGAGTCTAAACATGTTGTCATCCTCATGTTCATTATCTCCAGCACAATGCCAGAGTCTAAACATGTTGTCCTCCTCATGTTCATTATCTCCAGCACAATGCCAGTCTAAACATGTTGTCATCCTCATGTTCATTATCTCCAGCACAATGCCAGAGTCTAAACATGTTGTCATCCTCATGTTCATTATCTCCAGCACAATGCCAGAGTCTAAACATGTTGTCATGTTCATGTTCATTATCTCCAGCACAATGCCAGAGTCTAAACATGTTGTCATCCTCATGTTCATTATCTCCAGCACAATGCCAGAGTCTAAACATGTTGTCCTCCTCATGTTCATTATCTCCAGCACAATGCCAGTCTAAACATGTTGTCATCCTCATGTTCATTATCTCCAGCGCAATGCCAGAGTCTAAACATGTTGTCATCCTCATGTTCATTATCTCCAGCACAATGCCAGAGTCTAAACATGTTGTCATCCTCATGTTCATTATCTCCAGCACAATGCCAGAGTCTAAACATGTTGTCATCCTCATGTTCATTATCTCCAGCACAATGCCAGAGTCTAAACATGTTGTCATCCTCATGTTCATTATCTCCAGCACAATCCCAGAGTCTAAACATGTTGTCATCCTCATGTTCATTATCTCCAGCACAATGCCAGAGTCTAAACATGTTGTCATCCTCATGTTCATTATCTCCAGCACAATGCCAGAGTCTAAACATGTTGTCCTCCTCATGTTCATTATCTCCAGCACAATGCCAGTCTAAACATGTTGTCATCCTCATGTTCATTATCTCCAGCACAATGCCAGAGTCTAAACATGTTGTCATCCTCATGTTCATTATCTCCAGCACAATGCCAGAGTCTAAACATGTTGTCATGTTCATGTTCATTATCTCCAGCACAATGCCAGAGTCTAAACATGTTGTCATCCTCATGTTCATTATCTCCAGCACAATGCCAGAGTCTAAACATGTTGTCCTCCTCATGTTCATTATCTCCAGCACAATGCCAGTCTAAACATGTTGTCATCCTCATGTTCATTATCTCCAGCGCAATGCCAGAGTCTAAACATGTTGTCATCCTCATGTTCATTATCTCCAGCACAATGCCAGAGTCTAAACATGTTGTCATCCTCATGTTCATTATCTCCAGCACAATGCCAGAGTCTAAACATGTTGTCATCCTCATGTTCATTATCTCCAGCACAATGCCAGAGTCTAAACATGTTGTCATCCTCATGTTCATTATCTCCAGCACAATCCCAGAGTCTAAACATGTTGTCATCCTCATGTTCATTATCTCCAGCACAATGCCAGAGTCTAAACATGTTGTCATCCTCATGTTCATTATCTCCAGCACAATGCCAGTGTCTAAACATATGAAAATGCCGCATTTTTACGTTTTGTCGAAAAATATATAACGTTCTAGCCAATGACATTAAAAGCAAAAACATTTTAAAAACAGTGATTTTCATCAAACACTGAGATTTGTGGTGACGTGGGGAGCAGGTATATACCCTCCCGCTGGCTAGAAACTGGTTACCGGTTTGGAAATCACTATCTTTTTCACTTTTAATCCTACCCTGTGATGTCACTAGCTTGGTTTCAATCCAACTGGCGACAGATTTTCATGTGAATTTTGTAAAATATCCATAAGGAAAATATGCACATTTTCCCACCAGTGCCGAGTTTCCACCAAATTGACTTGGAAACAGTGGGTGATGCCAGTGGGTGATGCCAGTGGGTGATGCCAGTTGGTGATGACAGTTGGTGATGACAGTGGGTGATGCCAGTTGGTGATGCCAGTTGGTGCTGACAGTGGGTGCTGACAGTGGGTGATGACAGTGGGTGATGACGGGCTTTCATCGAATTTTCAACTGTGTTGCGATAAATAGCAAATGTGCCCACTCTGGTCCTTGTATGTACGCTGTAGCCAGCAGCTGGCAGATACAGTGGGGTAAGCTTGTCTTGTGACGACCCTCCCACTCTGTCTGCTGTATTCTGTCTTTGTTCTTGTTTCCTTATTAGGATGCCGGTGGGCGGAGTTGGGAGGGTCGTCAGCTTCATGGGAAACACCTGGGCCAGGTGTCTCCCAGGATAAATAGACCTCTTCCACATTCATGGAAGAGACTCTCCATGCAGACACCTTTGTAGATTGTGTTGTGGTTCTTGGTGGCCTTTTGTTTGTTTGCTTTGGCACCTTTCAACACCCTGCATTATCACATTCATGCACGCAAAACTCACTTACACTACTGATTACTGATTACACACATCATTGTATATTTTCCTTAGTTGCTTTAGTTAATAAATATATATTTTGTTACTCCTTATCTCCACGTTGTCTCCCTTTGTTACGGGCTTTGAGCCGGTTCGTGACAAGTGGGGGCTCATCCGGGATATTTGAACTATTGGTTTGGGAGACCGTGGAGGTACGTGTTTGGTTTGCATATTGTGTTTGAGTTTGATAGGCCCAGTATTGGTTGCCTTTGTTTGTGTGCTGCGTTGGAGAGAGATAATGGTTAGTTTCCAGGCCCTGCCTAGCCTGGAAACTCTTGTTCTACTTTCGGCTGTGTACCTCGGTAGGAGATGTGTAGGGTAGTGGAACTTGCTACCCGGAGCTATAGCCTTTTTCCCCTGATAGGCTTAGCGACGTGTTTCAATTTTGGACATGTTGGGCATGGTTAAATGTTTGTTATTTTTGTGTGGTGTCTGTGGACTGAGCAGTTGTCTCGGGGGCACATCCGTGGCTTGGTGGAATTTGCCAGCATGCTGGGGAGTTCTATTTCCTTGCCAGCGGGCTACAGTGCGTAAATACCCACCGCAAATCTGCATGAAAACTAGGGTTGAGTTATTGTAGGTTTTGGGGAAGCTCCGTATCTCATCTCTCTTCTGTGGTGCTCAGGGTGAATGTAATTTCTCTGGTTGTGGTCTGATGTGCTCAGCAGAGGGGTTGAGCAAGATTATTTACTTATGACTATGGTGTCTCATGTAGACAAGTTCATTCGCTTTCATCAGAGGAACTGTTAGAACTAGGTACTAAAGAACAGCTGTTGAAGATCGCTGAACACTACAAGGTTAAATGATTGAAATTAGTGAAATTCTGTTTCGTTGGAAGTGACTATGAATCGTTGGAAGTGACTATGAATCGTTGGAAGTGACTATGAATCGTTGGGAGTTGTAAAAAATTAAGAAGGACCCTGATGTTCTTTTCGTTGGAGTTTGTAGCTGTTGTGGTCTTTTGTGCCATGTTCCTGAATGTTTACGTGACTGACCATTGGTTGGGGTTGTCATGTTCTATCTTTCCTGTCTGTTCCCTCCTGGTCTTGTGTTCTTCTTTCCTCTTAAATATTGCTTCCTATGCGCAAAGGTTGCTGAGGTCTGGGGAGGAGGAGGTTGGCTGGGGCAGGTGGAGGTGTGAACACATAACCCCTCACCAATTTGGGACGCAGAGGCTGTGTCAATTTGGGACGCAGAGGCTGTGTCAATTTGGGACGCAGAGGCTGTGTCAATTTGGGACGCAGAGGCTGTGTCAATTTGGGACGCAGAGGCTGGTATGTTGTTCCGGGGTCCTTGTTGGTCCCCGGTTTTATGGGGGGGAATGTGACAACCCTCCCACTCTGTCTGCTGTATTCTGTCTTTGTTCTTGTTTCCTTATTAGGATGCCGGTGGGCGGAGTTGGGAGGGTCGTCAGCTTCATGGGAAACACCTGGGCCAGGTGTCTCCCAGGATAAATAGACCTCTTCCACATTCATGGAAGAGACTCTCCATGCAGACACCTTTGTAGATTGTGTTGTGGTTCTTGGTGGCCTTTTGTTTGTTTGCTTTGGCACCTTTCAACACCCTGCATTATCACATTCATGCACGCAAAACTCACTTACACTACTGATTACTGATTACACACATCATTGTATATTTTCCTTAGTTGCTTTAGTTAATAAATATATATTTTGTTACTCCTTATCTCCACGTTGTCTCCCTTTGTTACGGGCTTTGAGCCGGTTCGTGACAGTCTACATGACAATATTATTGATAAGAGTAAGATTTGTTTTATTTGTCAAACGGCAGCCAAGCATCGATCATCATGTCACCAGAATAGGACCCTGGATATTTATTGGAAAGGAGCATCAAGCTCATCACCTCCCTGTGAAGTTCATCATTACTTATTTCATCTGTAGGCTAATAAACTGCATGCTTGCCTGAGTAGTAGTGTGAGGACCACACAACATGCCATCGCATCGATATGATGGTTATCACATCAATATCTGCCTATAAAGGTGGTGTTTCCACCGCCGTTTCTCACATAATTCACTTTACAGACACAAAACGATCCCACCTTGTCAAGCGTATTTTGCTTTGTCGACATATTGAAAGTTTACCCAAAAATGTGCTGTTTCCATCAGGCCTGTCGTGACATGTTTTACTCACATAAAAAGGTTGGATGGAAACCTGGTTACAGAGAAGCAGAGACAAAGAGACAGAAAGAAAGAAAGCCTCAGAGAGAGTCTCTAAGCCGCATCTGGCAAAACACTCCCTTCAATTAAGTCAATTCTGGACATCTCTTCACAAAACGCCCTCTCCCGATTGGCCGCCCGACGTGTCACCCATCACCAGCTTATTCTCATAGCAGGTGGGGCCCCGCCCCTGCTGTCCTTGATTGGCTCCCCCCCCATTTCTGTCCTCTAATGGGATGTGCTGGGCTGCTCTCCAGCACAGCCTCTTCAGGAACACAGTGGCTCCTAAAGCTCCAACCAGCACCCCCAGCAGGACATAGGAGATGTACACCCATACCGGTGATCTCGACAGCCCCGGGTCCACCCTGCCTTCGACACTGAGGTCCTCCATGATGAGCTGGTAGGAGGCTGTGAGGCAGGGTTCGCTACCCCAGGAATAATCACCCTGGACTGAGCAGCGGCAGGAGTAGAGGCCCAGGCTGGATCCGGAGACGGTGACCTCCAGGTGGGAGTGGTGCTGCTGGGTGTGGCGGCCCTGGGGGTGCTCCCAGACGCAGGGGAGAGGGGAGAGATGGGGGTGGTCACAGGGGAGGAGGACCACCAGGCCCATCTTCACACGCAGCTCCTTCACCACAGGGGAACAACGACCTGAGATGGAAAGGGGGTGGGAGAGATGACAGAGAGAGGCAGAAGCAGAGAGAGAAAGAGGAGTTGGAGGGAGAGGAGGAGTGAGAAGGAAGAATGGAGAGTAAAAGAGAGAGAAAGAGGAGTTGGAGGGAGAGGAGGAGTGAGAAGGAAGGATGGAGAGTAAAAGAGAGAGAAAGGGAGAGATAGGAAGTATGGTCAAGAGGAGGGGAGGGAGTTACTAGATGAGAGGAAGAGCGAGAGATCGTCCTAATTCTGTTTGGAAATGTTGTAGATTTGGTGGATGTGTTTAATAGTGGAATAGATGTGGTATGAGGGCTGTATGCATGTTTAATAGTGGAATAGATGTGGTATGAGGGCTGTATGCATGTTTAATAGTGGAATAGATGTGGTATGAGGGCTGTATGCATGTTTAATAGTGGAATAGATGTGGTATGAGGGCTGTATGCATGTTTAATAGTGGAATAGATGTGGTATGAGGGCTGTATGCATGTTTAATAGTGGAATAGATGTGATATGAGGGCTGTATGCATGTTTAATAGTGGAATAGATGTGGTATGAGGGCTGTATGCATGTTTAATAGTGGAATAGATGTGATATGAGGGCTGTATGCATGTTTAATAGTGGAATAGATGTGGTATGAGGGCTGTATGCATGTTTAATAGTGGAATAGATGTGGTATGAGGGCTGTATGCATGTTTAATAGTGGAATAGATGTGATATGAGGGCTGTATGCATGTTTAATAGTGGAATAGATGTGGTATGAGGGTTGTATGCATGTTTAATAGTGGAATAGATGTGGTATGAGTGCTGTATGCATGTTTAATAGTGGAATAGATGTGGTATGAGGGCTGTATGCATGTTTAATAGTGGAATAGATGTGGTATGAGGGCTGTATACATGTTTAATAGTGGAATAGATGTGGTATGAGGGCTGTATGCATGTTTAATAGTGGAATAGATGTGGTATGAGGGCTGTATGCATATTTAATAGTGGAATAGATGTGATATGAGGGCTGTATGCATGTTTAATAGTGGAATAGATGTGGTATGAGGGCTGTATGCATGTTTAATAGTGGAATATATGTGATATGAGGGCTGTATGCATGTTTAATAGTGGAATATATGTGATATGAGGGCTGTATGCATGTTTAATAGTGGAATAGATGTGGTATGAGGGCTGTATGCATGTTTAATAGTGGAATATATGTGGTATGAGAGCTGTATGCATGTTTAATAGTGGAATAGATGTGATATGAGGGCTGTATGCATGTTTAATAGTGGAATAGATGTGGTATGAGGGCTGTATGCATGTTTAATGGTGGAATAGATGTGGTATGAGGGCTGTATTCATGTTTAATAGTGGAATAGATGTGGTATGAGGGCTGTATGCATGTTTAATAGTGGAATAGATGTGGTATGAGGGCTGTATGCATGTTTAATAGTGGAATAGATGTGATATAAGAACCTTATGCATGTTTAATAGTGGAATATATGTTATATAAGGGCCTTAAACATGTTTAATAGTGGACTAGATGTGATATAAGAACCTTATGCATGTTTAATAGTGGACTAGATGTGCTATAAGAACCTTATGCATGGGTAATAATGGAATATAACTGATATAATTATATTATATAATTATTATATATATATTTTTTAACCTTTATTTAACTATACAAGTCAGTTAAGAACAAATTCTTATTGACAATAACGGCCTACCCCGGCCAGACCCTAAACCAGACGATGCTGGGTCAAATGTGGGACTATGGGACTCCCAATCACGGCCGGTTGTGATACAGCCTGGAATCAAACAAGGGTCTGTAGTGCGCCTCTAGCACTACAATTCCAATCAACCTGTTTAATAGTGGAATAGTGTTCGTACTCACCCTCTCCAGTGCCACACACCTTCAAAGGGTCCTCTGACTCCCTCTGCACTGGAGAGCTGAGAACAGAGGAAGAGCAACGAGAGACGGTGAGATGTGAGGGTGACAGTGAAACAACTCGTTTGAAAGGAAGGAAGATAAAGCAATGTTCTGGACAGCAGGAGGGAGGGAGAGGGAGAGACAGAGAGAAACAACCTATATTTATGTTGATTTATTTCCCTTTTTGCACATCATTACAACAGTGTATATTTAGACATATTATGACACTTAAAATGTCTTTATTCTTTTGGAGTGTTCTGTTAAATGTAAACTTTTTATTGTTTATTTCACTTTTGTTTATTATCTATTTGACTTCCTTTGGCAATGTAAACATATGTATCCTATGCCAATAAAGCCCCTTAAATTGAAATTGAATTGACAGAGAGTGGGAGACAGAGACAGACATAGAGAGTGAGAGACAGACAGAGAGACAGAGACAGAAATAGAGACAGAGAGAGAGGCCTACCAAGGAGGGCCTTAACATATGTTTCCCATGCCGATAAAGCCCTTGAATTGAATTCAGAGAGAGAGAGAGAAAGAGAGAGAGAGAAAGAGACTCAAACCCCCACAAAGAGAATGCTATGTAGACTCACTCCGCAACACAGGCTCTCGTGTTGACGTCCCACGCACAACCTAGTCCTGCTGCCCGGGCACACACCTGACAGCTGGAGTACACCCTGCACCCCTCTACTGGCACAAGGGACAGAGAGGAGGGGGAGCCCACCACCACATGGCCCTGGGAGGGAGCAAAGGGTTAAAGATGTCTGTGTGTCTGTCTGAGTGTGTCTGAGTGTGTGTGTGTGTGTGTGTGTGTGTGTGTGTGCGTGTGTGCGCGTGCGTGTGTGTGTGCGTGTGTGCGCGCGCGTGTGTGTGTGTGTCTGATACCTGGTGTATGAGGATGTTGTTGACGGGCTCTACTGAGGTTGTCAGAGGGATCTCCTGCAGCAGAGTAGCAGTACGACCAACAATAGACACACTGTGTAACTCCCCCTGATCTGTGTGAAAACACACATCAATTCACACCACAGAACATCATCAACCACAAAATGAGAGCATTTTCTGATATGTTCAGCATAGTCAATTAACTGCCTGGTCTATCGATTACTTGATGTTTTTCTCTCTCACCTGTTCCCAGATGTAGTAGGGCAGCATCACTGTTGGAGATGTTGGTGGCTGTGATCCTGGTGTATGTGGTTCCCCTCCTCACCAGGAGGGGCGCTGCGTCCACAGTGTTCGTCAACAGAGGATGTTCCTTGGCAAACTGCAGCACGCGGTCGGGCATGTCGAAGGAGGAGTTGTAACCCCGGGCTCTCAGGACATGGTTGATACACTGAGGGGGAACAGAGAACAGTTCAGCGGGTTATGACGATGATGGACATACTAGGACACTGTATGATAATAACCCTAAAATGGAAAATGACTACCTTGATCCGTCCAATAACAAAGAAACACTCATTTTCGAAAGAAGCACTAATTTTCGCTATCCGTTGCAAAACGTTTTTAAAATGTTTTCTATTGCATGCCCTAATAAATACAACCCAGGTGAGTCTGGTGAATACCTGTCCAGGTCGGGGGTCGGGTACAGACTCAGAGCTGCCACTGTTCACACAGTTCCTCTTCATATCTCTGAAGCCTCCCGTCGCAAACACCTTGGTGATGTCAGCCAGGCTGTACACACACACTGCTGACACGCGCTCTCCTTTCCTAAACACACACATTAACATGTTCATTGCAGTAATGCCGTCTGTATGAGTCACTAACATAATATTCATATTTTAGTGATTCTCCTCTCTCTTTCCCTCGCAATCTGTCCTCTCTCTCATTCACTCTCCACCCCATTTCCCATCTCTACCTCCCTCTCTCCCCATCTCTACCCCCCCCCCCCCTTACCCCTGCGAGGTGAAGAGGGTGTAGAAGTGTGTGCTGCTGGGGTCTCCCAGGCGGTGTTCCAGGGGGTAGGCGTGGGTCAGGACGGTGTAGTGCTGGCCACTGTCCCGGTCCTGACACACCAGCTGAGCCTTCAGGAAACTGGTCCAGCGCTTCTGCAGGGTCTTAGAGCCCCCCACGTCTCCCTGGCAGATAGGGAAAGGGATGGGGGAGAGGGGGATGAGAAGGATGGAGAGAGAGCACGAGTCAAAGCACACATGAGCTAAATAGAGGGAGAGAGAGAGAAAGAGAGGAAAGAGAGACAGACAGACAGAGAGAGATGTATCTCACCTTGCAGACTCTGGCCAACCGTGTCACCCTGACCTTGGTGTAAAGGTCGTACTCTAAGGCGTTCTCCGTGAAGAAGAAGTAGATTTTATCATCATCTCCAGGACTCTCCCTGACCAGGGCCGAACTCACAAACTCTGGATCTGGACTCATCAGAGAAGGACATAATAATGACATATTGTGTGTCGTGCTTCCCAGCTCCAGTCCTCAACACCCCCGACGGTTCACATTTTCCTTGTAGCCCCAGACAAACTTGCACATTTTCTCATCAGTGGTGTTTCCACTAAACTGTCTTTTTGCAGATAAAAATCAATGTGTGATGATGTAGACACACAAAACATTATTTTTCGCTTAAGTTTTCATGTACCGAATAAAAATGTAAAGTTCAATGTGTTTCCATTTTCAACTGTACCGATAGTTATATCTCAGGTTAGGTTAAGTAGCAAATGTGCATATTCTGGTCTTGACACGAGCGTTCTAGCCAACAGCTCACAGATACAGTGTGGCAACACTAGTCTACATGATGAGATTACTATCGATAAGAGCAAGAATATTTGTATTTGTCAAACTGCAGTCAAGCATCGATCATCACGTCACCAGAATAAGACCCTCGATATTTATTGGAAAAGAGCGTCAAAATCACCTTGCACTTTCAGTTATTTCATCTGTAGCCTAATAAACTGCATGACTTCCCGAGTCGTAGTGGGAGGACCACACAACCATGACTCCCAGTTTACTTATGATGGTTGTTACATCAATACGAGCATATAAAGACCTTTCCATCTCCACTTCTCACATCCTTCATTCTACCGCCACAAAAAGATCCCACCATGTCCAACGGACAAGTTATCTGTTGGCATTTATAAAACTGTACCAAAACATCCTGTTTCCATCAGAGCTGTGGTGATGTTTATTTTATACGGTATGACTTTACTGGCATAAAACACGTGGATGGTTAAAGATATAGACCATCATCAAAGAGAACTCATTAGGTAAGTAACACCACACTGCTAAACCACATCCTGAGTTAAACTCTTCATTGGACACATTCTGTTGTTGTTTGGTGTTACAGAAGTTTGGACAGTAGAAGTATTTTATCATCTTTCCCAACATGCATTGGGAGTGTGTGTGATTGACAGATGGGTCTCACCACTGAGCCAGTTGATGGACTGATGTACGTGCACCTCTTGACCTGTTGCCCTGGTGATGTCAAACATCGTGCCCAGGAAGTTAGAAGGGGAGGCGGTGTACAGCACTCCATCTACAGTACACACATAGACAGGATGTGATAGAGTGTGAGCGTGTTAGTAACAGCAGTGTGAGTGTCTAAGCAGTGTGTGTCTACAGTAACAGCAGTGTGTGTGTCTAACCTGCAGTAACAGCAGTGTGTGTCTAACCTGCAGTAACAGCAGTGTGTGTGTCTAACCTACAGTAACAGCAGAGTGTGTGTCTAACCTACAGTAACAGCAGTGTGTGTGTCTAACCTGCAGTAAAAGCAGAGTGTGTGTCTAACCTACAGTAACAGCAGTGTGTGTGTCTAACCTGCAGTAACAGCAGTGTGAGTGTCTAACCTGCAGTAACAGCAGAGTGTGTGTCTAACCTACAGTAACAGCAGTGTGTGTGTCTAACCTACAGTAACAGCAGTGTGTGTGTCTAACCTACAGTAACAGCAGTGTGTGTGTCTAACCTGCAGTAACAGCAGTGTGTGTGTCTAACCTGCAGTAACAGCAGTGTGTGTGTCTAACCTACAGTAACAGCAGTGTGTGTGTCTAACCTGCAGTAACAGCAGTGTGTGTCTAACCTACAGTAACAGCAGTGTGTGTGTCTAACCTGCAGTAACAGCAGAGTGTGTGTCTAACCTGCAGTAACAGCAGTGTGTGTGTCTAACCTACAGTAACAGCAGTGTGTGTGTCTAACCTACAGTAACAGCAGTGTGTGTGTCTAACCTACAGTAACAGCAGTGTGTGTGTCTAACCTACAGTAACAGCAGAGTGTGTGTCTAACCTGCAGTAACAGCAGTGTGTGTGTCTAACCTGCAGTAACAGCAGTGTGTGTGTCTAACCTACAGTAACAGCAGTGTGTGTGTCTAACCTACAGTAACAGCAGTGTGTGTGTCTAACCTGCAGTAACAGCAGAGTGTGTGTCTAACCTGCAGTAAAAGCAGTGTGTGTGTCTAACCTGCAGTAACAGCAGAGTGTGTGTCTAACCTACAGTAACAGCAGTGTGTGTGTCTAACCTACAGTAACAGCAGTGTGTGTGTCTAACCTACAGTAACAGCAGTGTGTGTGTCTAACCTACAGTAACAGCAGTGTGTGTGTCTAACCTGCAGTAACAGCAGTGTGTGTCTAACCTACAGTAACAGCAGTGTGTGTGTCTAACCTGCAGTAACAGCAGTGTGTGTGTCTAACCTGCAGTAACAGCAGTGTGTGTGTCTAACCTACAGTAACAGCAGTGTGTGTGTCTAACCTACAGTAACAGCAGTGTGTGTGTCTAACCTGCAGTAACAGCAGAGTGTGTGTCTAACCTGCAGTAACAGCAGAGTGAGGTTGTCTGGGATCATAAGGACACTTCCCCTTCCCATTCTCCATCTTCACTTTGTCACCACCTTCCTTCACTAGGACAAACGTCACTGGGTCCTGAACACACACACAGTCTATATTTAGTAGTGTATGTGAACCAGTGGAGGCTGCTGAGGGGAGGACGGCTCATAGTAATGCCTGGAACGGAGACAATGGAACGGCATCAAACACATGGAGACCATATGTTTGATGTATTTGATTTGGTTCCACTGATTCCGCTCCAGCCATTACCACGAGCCTGGTCTCCCCAATTAAGGTCCCGCCTCCTGTGACGTGAACATCATGTGTGTAAGCCTATCAATTAAAAACATGAACTGAATGAATAACATGTCTTTCACCACAACAGTTAACGAGCATCTAGCAGGTGTATCATAATAACAATAATAATAATAATAATAATAATAATAATAACAATAATATAGGTGTAGAGTATAATAATAATATTATAGGTGTAGAGTATAATAATAATATAGGTGTAGAGTATAATAATAATATAGGTGTAGAGTATAATAATAATATAGGTGTAGAGTATCATAATAATATAGGTGTAGAGTATAATAATAATAATATAGGTGTAGAGTATCATAATAATATTATAGGTGTAGAGTATCATAATAATATTATAGGTGTAGAGTATCATAATAATATTATAGGTGTAGAGTATAATAATAATAATATGGGTGTATAATAATAATAATAATAATATAGGTGTAGAGTATCATAATAATATAGGTGTAGAGTATAATAATAATATAGGTGTAGGGTATAATAATAATATAGGTGTAGAGTATCATAATAATATAGGTGTAGAGTATCATAATAATATAGGTGTAGGGTATAATAATAATATAGGTGTAGAGTATCATAATAATATAGGTGTAGAGTATCATAATAATATAGGTGTAGGGTATAATAATAATAATATAGGTGTAGAGTATCATAATAATATAGGTGTAGGGTATAATAATAATAATATAGGTGTAGAGTATCATAATAATATTATAGGTGTAGAGTATCATAATAATATTATAGGTGTAGAGTATAATAATAATAATATGGGTGTATAATAATAATAATAATAATATAGGTGTAGAGTATCATAATAATATAGGTGTAGAGTATAATAATAATATAGGTGTAGGGTATAATAATAATATAGGTGTAGAGTATCATAATAATATAGGTGTAGGGTATAATAATAATAATATAGGTGTAGAGTATCATAATAATATTATAGGTGTAGAGTATAATAATAATAATATGGGTGTATAATAATAATAATAATAATATAGGTGTAGAGTATCATAATAATATATGTGTAGAGTATAATAATAATATAGGTGTAGGGTATAATAATAATATAGGTGTAGAGTATAATAATAATATAGGTGTAGAGTATCATAATAATATAGGTGTAGAGTATAATAATAATAATGATAATATAGGTGTAGAGTATCATAATAATATTATAGGTGTAGAGTATAATAATAATAATATGGGTGTATAATAATAATAATAATAATATAGGTGTAGAGTATCATAATAATATATGTGTAGAGTATAATAATAATAATATAGGTGTAGGGTATAATAATAATATAGGTGTAGAGTATAATAATAATATAGGTGTAGAGTATAATAATATTATAGGTGTAGGGTATAATAATAATAATATAGGTGTAGGGTATAATAATAATATAGGAATAGAGTATCATAATAATATAGGTGTAGAGTATCATAATAATATAGGTGTAGGGTATAATAATAATATAGGTGTAGAGTATCATAATAATATAGGTGTAGAGTATCATAATAATATTATAGGTATAGGATGTAATAATAATAAAAAATAATATAGGTGTAGAGTATCAAAATAATATAGGTGTAGAGTATCATAATAATATTATAGGTATAGAATGTAATAATAATAAAAATAATATAGGTGTAGAGTATCATAATAATAATAATAATAATATAGGTGTAGAGTATCATAATAATATTATAGGTATAGGATGTAATAATAATAAAAATAATATAGGTGTAGAGTATCATAATAATAATAATAATAATATAGGTGTAGGGTATAATAATAATAATATAGGTGTAGAGTATCATAATAATATAGGTGTAGAGTATAATAATAATATAGGTGTAGAGTATCATAATAATATTATAGGTATAGGATGTAATAATAATAAAAATAATATAGGTGTAGAGTATCATAATAATAATGAAAATATAGGTGTAGAGTATAATAATAATAATGATAATATAGGTGTAGAGTATAATAATAATAATATAGGTGTAGGGTATAATAATAATATAGGTGTAGAGTATAATAATATTATAGGTGTAGAGTATAATAATAATATAGGTGTAGAGTATCATAATAATATAGGAGTAGAGTATAATAATAATAATGATAATATAGGTGTAGAGTATGAGAAGAGAGAGGAGAGAGAACGTGACTGACTATGAAAGCACACTTGGGATTGTAGGCGTAGGAGCCACAGACGTAGATCCTTCCATCCTTCAGAACCTCCAGCAGACAGATGTAGTTATAACAGTCATCCTGTAGAGGGAGACAAAGAAACATGTCTCAAACAGCATCCTATTCTCCCCTATAGGCCCTGGTCAAAAGTGGTGCACTGAATAGGGGACTAGGGTGCCATTTAAGATTACCAGATGGGGAAAACGTAAGCCTGTTTGTATCTCTAATTCTTTACAATCTATGGAGCAAAGAACCACCCTTGCTGTCTCTGGCTGGTCGGTTCCCCTCTCTCCACTGGGATTCTCTGCCTCAAACCCTATTACAGAGCCTGAGTCACTGACTTACTGGTGCTCTTCCATGCCGTCCCTAGGAGGGGTGCATCACTTGAGTTGGTTGAGTCACTGATGTGATCTTCCTGTCTGGGTTGGCGCCCCCCCTTGGGTTGTGCCGTGGCGGAGATCTTTGTGGGCTATACTCGGCCTTGTCTCAGGATGGTAAGTTGGTGGTTGAAGATATCCCTCTAGTGGTGTGGGAGCTGTGCTTTGGCAAAGTGGGTGGGGTTATATTCTGCCTGTTTGGCCCCTGGATGGGGCCACAGTGTCTCCTGACCCCTCCTGTCTCAGCCTCCAGTATTTATGCTGCAGTAGTTTATGTGTCGGGGGGCTAGGGTCAGTCTGTTATATCTGGAGTACTTCTCCTGTCTTATCCGGTGTCCTGTGTGAATTTAAGTATGCTCTCTCTAATTCTCTCTTTCTTTCTCTCTCTAGGAGGACCTGAGCCCTAGGACCATGCCTCAGGACTACCTGGCATGATGACTCCTTGCTGTACCCAGTCCACCTGGCCGTGCTGCTGCTCCAGTTTCAACTGTTCTGCCTGCGGCTATGGAATCCTGACCTGTTCACTGGACGTGCTACCTGTCCCAGACCTGCTGTTTTCAACTCTCTAGAGACAGCAGGAGCGGAAGAGATACTCTTAATGATCGGCTATGAAAAGCCAACTGACAAATACTCCTGAGGTGCTGACTTGCTGCACCCTCGACAACTAATGTGATTATTATTATTTGACCATGCTGGTCATTTATGAACATTTGAACATCTTGGCCATGTTCTGTTATAATCTCCACCCGGCACAGCCAGAAGAGGACTGGCCACCCCTCATAGCCTCTCTAGGTTTCATTCTTGGTTTTGGCCTTTCTAGGGAGTTTTCCTAGCCACTGTGCTTCTACACCTGCATTGCTTGCTGTTTGGGGTTTTAGGCTGGGTTTCTGTACAGCACTTTGAGATATCAGCTGATGTAAGAAGGGCTATATAAATAATTTTGATTTGATTTGATATGCTGAAACAGTTAAAGTGCCCTGGGATAAGGAATATTTTGTGGATTTTCAAGTCCCTGATTGCCTTTTAGTTTAAGCTAGGCCGAAGCATGTTTGACAACTCCTTCTTACCACAGGGCCATAAAAGAGCAGGATAAAGTTGCCTCTAGACACAGATCTCAGGTCAGTTTACATTCCTCACCATAATGGCTAAGGTTAGGATTTGGGGTAGATAGCATGATCCTAGATCAGGAGAACCTGGCTCTAAACAGATCAATAAAATATGGTTATAATCAGAAGTACAATGCAGGGTTTCTCAACTCAGGTGCCAGGAACACAATGTATACAGGCCAAGGTTGGTTTTCATATTACTCCCATTGAATAAACGGTAGTGAAGAACTCTAACTCCCTGACTATTTAAGGTAAGTCATGCTTCTGTTTATCAGTCTTTGAAGATGACCAGATACAAAGTGAAAAGTCATCTGAAAGCCAAACATACAGGATGTGATGTGTTGTTGACAGGAAGCTGAAGAGTCAGTAAAGCAGTCGTTATGGTAACGGTATCATACATCATGACATAGATGAGTATGACAAAAGGCAAAGGTGATGGGTGTGAAGCATGGCATCTCACCGACACCTTTAACCACGTAGATACACTACAGAGCAGCGAGGACGGTGGGAGGAGCTATAGGAGGACAAGCTCATTGTAATGGCTGGAATGGAATGTTATCAAACAAATCAAACATATGGAAACCACATGTCTGACTCCGTTCCATCTATTGCATTCCAGCAATTACAATGAGCCTGTCCTTCTATAGCTCCTCCCACCAGCCGCCACTGCCATCTCTTACCACACACACACACACACACACACACACACACACACACACACACACACACACAGATCAAGAGCACCCCACGTTGCTCACCCCTCTCTTGCCTTTCCCCATACAGGACTTCCTCTCCTCTTCTGTTGCCTCCCACTTAATCTGCAGAGACGGAAGTCAAAGAGA
Organism: Oncorhynchus clarkii lewisi; assembly: GCF_045791955.1. Taxonomy (NCBI): domain Eukaryota; kingdom Metazoa; phylum Chordata; class Actinopteri; order Salmoniformes; family Salmonidae; genus Oncorhynchus; species Oncorhynchus clarkii. The sequence goes on along the minus strand of NW_027259177.1, from coordinate 8,834 downwards.
GAACACACAAACGCATACAGTTACATCACACAGTTAAACATCATACAGTTACATCACACAGTTAAACATCATACAGTTACATCACACAGTTAAACATCAGGTTAAGCCCAGTACTGGACTAAAAAGCAGTGTCAGTGGAGAATCTCTATTGAGAAAGTTGTCCAGGACTAGGTTTAATCAATGTCTGGCATAGTGTGTTTGTCCCAGGTAAGACGTAGGTTTTTCTATGGTTTTGTGGTCATGAATACTCCCATCATGAAAACACCGAAACAAATACACACTCGTTTCACTGCCAGTTAGCTAAGATCAAGAGTGGAAATATGCACAGATAACCGTGCACACACAGACAGTCAACTGAAGAAGTCTCCCCCCTCCCATCTTTCTGTCCCTCCCATCTCCCTGTCCCTTCCTCTACCCTCTTATCTCCCTGTCCCTCCCTCTGCCCTTTTATCTCTCTGTCCCTCCTTCCTTCCCTCCCTCCCATCTCCCTGTCCCTCCCCCTCTTATCTCCCTGTCCATCCCTCCCTCCACTCTCCCATCTCCCTCCCCCTCTTATCTCTCTGTCCATCCCTCTCTCCGCCCTCTTATCACCCTGACCCTCCCTCTCCCCACTTATCTCCCTGTCCCTCCCTCCGCCCTCTTATCTCCCTGTCCCTCCCTCTGCCCTTTTATCTCTCTGTCCCTCCTTCCTTCCCTCCCTCCCATCTCCCTGTCCCTCCCCCTCTTATCTCCCTGTCCATCCCTCCCTCCGCTCTCCCATCTCCCTGTCCCTCCCCCTCTTATCTCCCTGTCCATCCCTCCCTCCGCCCTCTTATCTCCCTGACCCTCCCTCTCCACTTTTATCTCCCTGACCCTCCCTCTCCACTTTTATCTCCCTGTCCATCCCTCCCTCCGCTCTCCCATCTCCCTGTCCCTCCCCCTCTTATCTCCCTGACCCTCCCTCTCCCCTCTTATCTCCCTGTCCATCCCTCCCTCCGCTCTCCCATCTCCCTGTCCCTCCCCCTCTTATCTCCCTGTCCATCCCTCCCTCCGCCCTCTTATCTCCCTGACCCTCCCTCTCCACTTTTATCTCCCTGTCCCTCCCTCTCCACTTGTATCTCCCTGTCCCTCCCTCCGCCGTCTTATCTCTCTGTCCCTCCTTCCCTCCCTCCCATCTCCCTGTCCCTCCCTCCCTCAGCCCTCTTATCTCCCTGTCCCTCCCTCCGCTCTCTTATCTCCCTGTCCCTCCCTCCCTCCGTCCTCTTATGTCCCTGTCCCTCCCTCCCTCCGCTCTCTTATCTCCCTGTCCCTCCCTCCCTCCGCCCTCTTATCACCCTGTCCCTCCCTGCGCTCTCTTATCTCCCTGTCCCTCCCTTCCTCTGCCCTCTTATCTCCCTGTCCCCCCCTTCCTCCGCCCTCTTATCTCCCTGTCCCTCCCTCCGTCCTCTTATGTCCCTGTCCCCCCCCCTCCCCCATCTCTGTCTCTCCCTCCCTTTCTCTCTCACTGATGGGTGTTTCCAGGTGAGGTTGGAGGTGTGCAGGGCCAGGATGGAGCCTCTGGCTCCCAGGTAGAGTGTCTCAGAGCTGGGATCTTGCAGGAGGACGCTGGCGTTGGACACCCCCAGAACTGCACCTAACCCTGAGGAGAACAGGACATAACATTAGGGATGTGCCCCAAATGGCTATTTCCTACAGTGCACTACTTTGGACCAGGGCTCCGTAATATATAGACTCCCCTCCTCCACCCCATTTATTTGCCTTTGACCTTTGAGTGAATGTGCGAAGGATGAGACTGACTTACAGGGACTTTTAGGGAACCATATCTAAGCATCAGTAATTGTGTCACTTCCTCTACTGAGAAACACTCTTGTGGTCTGTCGGCTGCTACCCAGAGCTGGGGTGCAATAATTAGTCCAAACAACAAAAAATGGTTTCTATTGGACAAATTCAGTTAGGTCCCTCCCCATTTCATTCCGTTTAAGAAATGTTTTGCAACAGAATCAGCGTAATAAATAAACCCCTACTCATCAGTCACTCAATGCTGATTTAGGTAGACAATTTTGGGGCTAAACTCTCCTTTGCGTTTGCTATTTCGTCTGTGACATAGGCTTAATATGTGTCTGGTAAACTGCTCCTTGTTGCATTTGTGTTAACACACAGACACACACACCACAAAGAGTGGGGCATCTTAATCCTCCACATTCTCTGTATTACAATCTAAGACCTATAGCCTAGGCCTATCTAGCCATGAAAGCAGGCAAAACTAGGATAACACTGTAACCCCAGTCTATACTCACTCTGCATTATTCCAGGTACTTAGTGAAAACAGCAGTGAAATGACACGCCTGTCTTCAGTCATTTTAAAGGTGTTGTTTAATGGGCATTTCTCGACCATGCCTCAAACCTTCCCATCTGGTTAAATGTTGGATTAAGTAATTAACCATCTCCACTCCCAGATGAATAAATTAGCCTACCAAAACCACACTGGGTGCTGATAATAGACTTCTTACAAATGTACTTGTTTGCTAGGCAACATCATTTGCATTGCTATGACTAATTAGATTGGAGCCTCCATAACGTTACCGTATCCATTAGGAATTGCTATACATTTTGTATGTAGAGAGAGAGAGGCCGTTTGTCCAACTGTACTGTACTCACCTCCGTGAACATTGGGAATTGGTGTTTGACAACGAGATGAACCAGTTGTGAGCCACAAGATCACGGTCATAAAACAGGTGGTCCGCATGTTGAGAAGTGACATCAGGAAGAATGTCCGTTGATGACCGCGCGTCAGTTACTCATCATTAAAACGCTCGGGGCGTTCTATCAAAAGTGGATGACAGGGGGGAACGAAGCGCCTACAGAAACCAAGAAAACAAAAAAGTACGGTTCAAGTGTATCAAAATACGGCGTATTTTTTTATTCTCACCTACCTATTCGGTGTCCGATTTGGTGCTATTTCTAACACGGTATAATAGGCTACTTATAGCCTCCAGGTCAGGTACAGTACAGTATGTAATATAACTATTACAGGGTGTTAAACCAGGAAGCGTTCAAATCTCACTAAACCACAACCAAAATCAATGTTCACATATTCCCATGTAAACAGCATTGAAATGAACAGTAGTCTAATTTATTGAGGGGCACAATTTAAAAAATAATAATAATTAAATGATCAATGCACAAAACAAATAGTGGAAGGAGAGTTACTGGATACACACCCATTATTGTTTTATTGAATCACATCAGTAAAACAAAGTAAATGAGGAAAAGGATGTGAGACTGCGCGGAAGTCATTGGTTTCTGTTGGGGAGGAGGCGGCGGCTAACACTGTTTCAAAACATTTACATCGACCACTGACAGACTTCGGGAAGATCTCTGTGGCTCTTTTCTCCCTCTCCCATGTTCATTACACTGGTGTGCAATATTGATATTCATAACACGTTATACAAAAGTTATTACATCATAAGAAAAAACAATGATTCTGTATGTGAAAACAAGTTCAATAAATAAAGTAAGTAGACAATAACATTGTGAAATGAGTGAATGTGTGTATTGGTCTGAATATATCCTTATGGGCGCTGATCAGAAGTAGTGCACCTTAAAGGGCAATAGGGTGCCATTTCAGACGCAGCAGAGTATCCTAAATGAACCCCATGTTTTCATAGATGACCTCTGGTGACTGGCGTCCAGCAGTGGGCCTCCTGGTGGCCAAGGTCCTGGTAATGGTCAACGACGATGATGATGAGGAGGAAGAGGAGGCCAGTGAGGAAGAGGGGGATGATGAAGATGGTGATGAAGAGCCTGGCTTGCAGACCTGGCTGTAAAGGTGGGCGAACGGGTCAGTGTTGGGGCCCTTGGCTGGGGTCCCCACACAAGGCTCACTATAGATGGGTTCCTCTTTGCCAGGTTCCTGCCCCCGCTGGTCCTGGCTCTGTTTCTGTTGTTGAGTCTTGTCAGGTAGAGGACTCGCACGGTCGTACACCTCGGAGTAGACCGGCTCTGGCTTGTTGTCGTGGTGATAAGAGCAGGAAGATGAAGTGGGCGGGGGTGGTGGTGGTGTAGATCTCGGGGGTGTGAGTGAGAGGATGTCTGCTGGGTCGGCGTACACTGGTTCCGTTCGGTTGACATAGTGATTAGAGGGGGTGAGGGTGGAGGCTGTTGGGGGCGTCAGATAGGAGTTGAGGCTGGGGGCTTTGGGTTTAATACTGTCTGCTGGCTCAGAGTACGGACACTCCTCAGAGCCAATCAAATTAGGCGGCTGTGAGTACAAACACTGCTCTGAGCCAATAGCATTTGAAAATACTGGTTTAAAACTGTAGCTGCCCTCCAAAATGGTTGCGCTATCTGGTAGTTTGGGCAGTGGTGAACGAGCACGAGGCATATTAGGGCTACGGTTAGCAACCACAGTGTCGCCCTGCCCACATTCGTCCCCGGCGACGGCCTTCTGTTCCCGTATGGCGGTCTCGATGAGGCTGAAGATGACGTCAGCTTGGCACGTCTCAAAGGTGAAGGTTCCGGGTCCAGAGTCACAGCGCCGGCCCGCCTCGATGTTGAATGTCAACTGTGGGAGAACCAAGAGGACACAATGATTTGAGAAAATTCCCACAGGTGTTCACTGGAAAATTGCATAACTGAATGTGGGCACCAAACGTATTATAACCTGCAACCTTGTTGATTGGACACTGATGACCCTACAATGATCCTTAGACACATCCTTTTTTGGACCCACTCTGCCCTAAAAAGGCCAAACACAGTAACTTTGATGTGTTGTAATGGCCAGGTATATTATCTGATTAGTGTGGGATTTTGTTTCCTGACACAAGAACAAGCCAGTTGATCAGAACATATCACGAAGTACCAGAAATTGCTGTCTTTTTAGAGAGAAAAAGACTTTGAAGTCAGAATTTGCAGTCCCAAAAATGATGTAGTTACTGCGTTTTGCCTTTGTAGCGCAGCATAGTACCATACTGTGACGGCCTTGAAGTTAGACACTAGTGAGTAGCATTAGATTAAAACTAGTAACAGATTAGGAATCTAATTCTATGGCTCAATGAGATTCTAAATTCCATGGTTCTACTGACCTTGTCTCTGCCATAGCGTCGCATCAGCCGATAGGGCCAGTCCTGCAAACTCTTCCTGGTCTCCGCCTCCTTAAGGACCAGCCCCTCCTGGGCCACTTGCAGCCAATAGTACTCCCCCTGGAGGCCGCAGCGCATCGCTACACCCGTCTGCTTCACACCCACCCTGAACTCACTAACTGAGGGGAGAGAGGAGGGAGAGTGGCGGTCATGACCGAAGCACTATGGACGGTGTTCATTTCTATTTCTTGTTTTATATTTTGTGTTTATCTTTCCTTTGTTCGTAGTAATATCTTTGAAAAGAAGAACCTGTTCCAATACAGCAGTAATCATACGCCCATTAGACATAAACAGACAGAAGAATGCCTGTTCGTTATAGTTTGTGTGGCCACTAGGATATCTGATGTGCTTCTCACCTTCCTCCCTGGAGACGTAGATCTGGTTGTCCTCCATCTGAATTTGGGGCTGCTGACCAGTGGAGCCTCCCTGGGAGACAAGACATGTATTTACATTAGACAGAGAGAACTGTCCTCACAGATACCTACACTCTATCTAGAACCTTAAAAGGGTTCTTCGGCTGTCCCCAAAGGAGAACCCCTTTTGGCTTCCATGTAGAACCCTTTCTACAGAGGTTTATACAGGGAACAAAACCGGTTTCTCCTATGGGGTCAGCAGAAGAGCCCTTTTACAACCTATTTTCTAAGAGTGTACACATCCTCTATATAATAACCGTTTGGTGATGAAAATAGTTTAATGATAGAGAGACCAGTGAATAATGGCGTTTGCTATTAGACTTGTACCAATACCGAGACAAATTCCTAATTCAGCGTTGTTGAATGCTAATAAAGTATGATTCTACTTCGATCTGTAACTGTCAAAATGTTGAATTGAGACTGATCCATAACAGTCACAAGACAACAACAGAAGCTGCTATTCTCACCAGGAAGGCGAGGTCACACATCCTCTCCACCCACTCCACGCAGTCGTCCTTATCCGCTGCGAAGACGTACCTCCTGCCGTCGGTCTCCACACAGAAGGCGGCCATGTTGTCTTTGGGGCAGGCCTCAGCGTGTGGGGGCAGCCTCAGGACCCTGATCACCTACATTTACATTTTCTCCATTAGCAGACACTCTTATCCTGAGACTGTAAAAAATGTGACTTGGTGCGTCTCTGCTTGGCACTCAGCATTAAAGAGATAGATCGGGGGTAAGGCTTGTGCAAGCTCTAACAGCTCATAGGAGCAGGGGCCTATCTCCTGTTTCTGTATCATGAGCCAGTTTGATGTAAAAGTACGCCCTCTAGACAGGACGCTAGTCTCTCGCAGGGCCTTAGGCTTGTCCATATCCTGAGCCAATTATAGTGCATTCAACTAAGTTAGGTAAGACAACCACATACTGTATCACAGTCAGTGCCATTAAACAAAAAATCCTCAATAATGCAGCTAATCAAAGTCAGTGCCAGTAAGGAAGACAAGTACAGCAGTAAGGTTGACCTCTGACAGACGGATCACCCTCTTCTCCTTAACTTTGTCCTGGTGCTTCCAGACCCCAGAGGGACCGGCCCGCTCTCCTCCCCCCACTTCCTGGCGCTCTAGCCTGGCTACACCGCAGCGGCTGGAGGGGTAGAGAGTCAGCCAATGCTGCTTCCACTTCTGGAGGGAGGGCGGAGGGAGGGAAGAAAGGGGATGAGGGAAGAGAGGGAAGACAGAAATAATGGGGAGAAAAAGAGAAAGGCCAAGAGAATGGAAGAAAAATTTGTGGGTGAGAAAAATCATTTTAAAAAAAAGTGAGTATCTAGTTTTCCCATTTCGCCCACAACACATTAGTCAAATGACAGACTCAGAATATCACCCCCCCACACCTTCTCCAGCACATCTGCCTATTTTTAAATAAAGGTGCAGTGGTAGATGAGGTATGTGTGCTCAGGTACAGTACGTGCGTTGTTTTACGTGTGCCTAGCCATGTTTAAATTTACATCCCAAATGGCACCCTATCCCCTACATAGTGCACTAGTTTTGACCAGAGATCCCGTGAGTCCTGGTCAAAAGTAGTGCACTGAAAAGGGAATAGGGTGCCTTTTGGGACATAATGCGTTGGAATGTGCCATGAGGAAACTGTGAGCAGTACTGTGTCTGGACACGCATGTGAGGATCCGTTCCCCCCTCATACCTTTACACACACACCATTACCAACGCAGCCTGTCGCTGCAAAAAAGACTTCAACATTTCGGCTACAGTAAATGTCCTCGTATACTGCAATCATATACTTTAAAATGTCAAGTGGAATGGTAGAGGGATTAGATATGGCTGTCATACACAGTACATAGAGTAAACAAGGGGGTGGCAGTTTACATGATAACATCAATAGCCAATATCAAAACACTCGAAATAAACTAAATAAAAACTTACATTACAAGACTGTTATAAAGCTGCATTCAAAATCTAAATAAATACAATATGTTCCTATTGACTTTTATTGTCATTCCACAAAAACAAGATAGGTAAGGTACCAGGATGTGTACAATTAAGTGAGCTAAATAAAGTTACGTGCTTACCTTTTCTACATTTCTGTGTTGAAGGTAAACTTGTCCTGCTTTCACATGAGTGTCCATTATGTTCAAAGCGTCTCTCGGCATTCAACTGAACTTTAACCAATAACTTGGATTTGACTGTGATATATGTTAGTTTACGGTATCCTAATCCTACACTTGTGATTTCAGTACCGTCAAACTTTCCCCCTGACAAATGTAGGTGTGCTTTTCTTTCGTTACGTCAGAGGCTAAACCTACGGTGAAATTATGACCGCGTCCACACCTTTCTCACCGCCCCAGGCTACTACGTCTGGTCCAGGGCGTTAATGCACGTTCCTCTAACTACCTGAATCGACAAAGACCAACCCTTGTGATGTCATACAATGAACAATTGCCTACACAGAGAACCATACAGTGAATAAGACGTGTATTGTGAAGACTGAAGGAAGTGAAACCGCCCATTCATGGTTGATTTTATTACGATGTTTGTATTGTTCATTGTTCTTTCATTTATGACCAATGTTTTTAGAACGGCTACGAAGACTCAGATTATTTTGGAACGCTGTGACATCGCCCTATTTATGATATCGCTGCGTAACTAAGGAATCGATAAAAGTATATTATGTTGACTCAAACGTTCCAACGTTCTATGGAACATAGACTATTATGAGTTTTCCAACACACATTTAGCCACTGTCTCACGTAGCCTGTTTTAGTTAGGCTAGGGTTGACCCCGATTTATCCTTGACGAATGACCATCTTAAATATCAGGGAACAAGAGCAATTTAATGCACTCTTTAAGGCAAATTCAGGTATGTCTAGTACGGGTTTATCATTGCCATATTTGATCATTTTCATAACATAAACACTAGTCTATTCAACTAGTAAGAATAGGTCATTAATGAGATTGTCTCATAATGCTTACTAGAATGAATCATTTTCACTGATGCTCTTGGTTGGTTAAAGGTGAGGGTTCATCCATCTCTCCACTCTTCTCTCCTCCAGTCTCGGGGCCCTCTGGCCAGAGTGGGGCAGCAAAGCACCTATGGGGCTGACTACAAGCCCCCCAGTGATCGGCACCTCAGGCTGTTCAGGCTGCATGCAGAGCCGTCTTGCACCACACACCAGAAGGTACAACTAACTCGCTCTGTCTCTCCCTCTCTCTCACACACACACCAACACTTTTCCACGTGTATACTAATGCCATACGCTCTAAAGGGAAAGGGTTCCTGGAGTATCCTTTAG
>NW_027259176.1:30000-38700 GCF_045791955.1 Oncorhynchus clarkii lewisi | reverse complement strand
GACTGCCCACCCAACTCACGCCCTGACCATACTAAATAAATACAAAACAACGGAAATAGAGGTCAGAACGTGACAGTACCCCCCCCCCCAAAGGTGCGGACTCCGGCCGCAAAACCTTGACCTATAGGGGAGGGTCTGGGTGGGCGTCTGTCCGCGGTGGCGGCTCTGGCGCGGGACGCGGACCCCACTTCACCATTGTCTTAGTCCGCCTTATTGTCCGCCTCCGTGGCTTACTCACCATGACCACCCCTCTCAATGACCCCACTGGACAGAGGGGCTGCTTGGGACAGAGGGGCAGCTCGAGACAGAGGTGAAGCAGCTGCTCGGGACAGAGGGACAACTGCTCGGGACAGAGGGACGATAGCAGCTCGGGGCAGAGGGGCAGCTGCTCGGGACAGAGGGGCGGCAGCTGCTCGGGACAGAGGGGCGGCAGCTGCTCGGGACAGAGGGGCGGCAGCTGCTCGGGACAGAGGGGCAGCTGCTCGGGCGGCCCCTGGCTGACTGGCGGCACTGGCGGCCCCTGGCTGTCTGGCGGCACTGGCGGCCCCTGGCTGTCTGGCGGCACTGGCGGCCCCTGGCTTACTGGCGGCCCCTGGCTGACTGGCGGCACTGGCGGCCCCTGGCTGTCTGGCGGCACTGGCGGCCCCTGACTGACTGGCGGCACTGGCGGCCCCTGGCTGACTGGCGGCACTGGCGGCCCCTGGCTGACTGGCGGCACCTGGCTGACTGGCGGCACTGGCGGCACCTGGCTGACTGGCGGCACTGGCGGCCCCTGGCTGACTGGCGGCACCTGGCTGACTGGCGGCACTGGCGGCCCCTGGCAGACGGGCGGCGCTGGCGGCGCTGGGCAGACGGGAGGCTCAGATGGCGCTGGGCAGACGGGAAGCTCAGATGGCGCTGGGCAGACGGGAAGCTCCGGCAGCGGCGCCGGACAGGCGGGAGGCTCCGGCAGAGGCGCCGGACAGGCGGGAGGCTCCGGCAGAGGCGCCGGACAGGCGGGAGGCTCCGGCAGAGGCGCCGGACAGGCGGGAGGCTCCGGCAGAGGCGCCGGACAGGCGGGAGGCCTAAGCATGCGTACTGGGGACACCGTGCGAACAACTGCATAACACGGTGCCTGACCAGCACCACGCCCGCCACAGTTAGCACTGCTAGGAGCACTGTAGTGCTGAGATGGCACAGGACGTGCAAGGCTAGGGAGATGCACTGGAGGCCTGGTGCGTGAGGCTGGTACAGTCTTCACCAGACCCCTCCCACGCACCTCAGGATGAGTATGGAGAGCTGACCCCGGTGCCATTAAATCCCTGACACGCTCCGTCGGGCGAATGTCGTGCCTCATGCACCAAACCAGCAACTCCCTCATATCTCTCTCCTCCAATTTCCCCATTAACTCCTTCACAGTCTCTGCTTCGCTCACCTCCAACACCAGCTCTGGTTCTGAGCTCCTCCTTGGCTCCTCACGATAAACGGGGGGAGTTGGCTCAGGTCTGACTCCTGACTCTGCCGCACTCCCCCTGTGCCCCCCCCAAGAATTTTTTGGGGCTGACTCTCGGGCTTCCATCCACTCTGCCGTGCTAGTTCCTCATAATGCCGCCTCTCTGCTTTTGCTGCCTCCAGCTCGGCCTTGGGGCGGCAATATTCTCCTGGCTCTGCCCAGGGTCCTTTCCCGTCTAGAATCTCCTCCCAAGTCCATCTCTCCAAGTAGTGCAGCCTCTCCCACTGCTGCTTTTGCTGCTGCTGCTGTTGCTCCTGCTGCACCAGTCGCTTCTCCTGCTGCTGCTGTTGCTGCTGCCTCTGTTTACCACGCCGCTTGGTCCTTGGTGGGTGGGTGATTCTGTAACGACGTTCGTCTGTAGGAGGAGAAGCGGACCAAAAAAGCAACGTGGTGGTTATTCATGTTATTTAATGGAAAACTGAACGATACATGAAATAACTCAAATCTACAAAACAACAAACGGAACGTGAAAACCTATACAGCCTATCCTGTGACAACAAACACAGTGACAGGAACAATCACCCACAAACACACAGTGAAACCCAGGCTACCTAAGTATGATTCTCAATCAGAGACAACTAATGACACCTGCCTCTGATTGAGAACCATACTAGGCTGAAAACATAGAAATGCCCCAAAACATAGAAAAACAAACATAGACTGCCCACCCAACTCACGCCCTGACCATACTAAATAAATACAAAACAACGGAAATAGAGGTCAGAACGTGACAAGAACTAACAATAACCAAAATAAAATCTAGACAATCAGTGTTTGAGCAAAATGCATAGAGTTGCAGGGAGTTTGCTTTACGGCCACATTTGATATTTTCTCCATGACATAACGTGTAGAATCGTAGATAATTAGCTTTCAAACTACAAAAATGTCTCTCAGCTCCATGTAGAATTGCAGGAAATTGGCTTAAAAATTCAAACATTTCTCTGCACAGCTAAGATGGGGGCCTCTAAAACTAGACTGGGCTGAGTTAGGGTAAACTGGGTTGGACTGGGTTAGACTGTGCTGAGTTAGGGTAACTGGGTTGGACTGGGTTAGACTGGGCTGAGTTAGGGTAAACTGAGTTGGACTGGGTTAGTCTGGGCTGAGTTAGGGTAAACTGGGTTGGACTGGGTTAGTCTGGGCTGAGTTAGGGTAAACTGGGTTGGACTGGGTTAGACTGGGCTGAGTTAGGATAAACTGGGTTGGACTGGGTTAGTCTGGGCTGAGTTAGGATAACTGGGTTGGACTGGGTTAGTCTGGGCTGAGTTGGAGTAACTGGGTTGGACTGGGTTAGACTATGCTGAGTTAGGGTGACTGGGTTAGATCGCTCTGAGTTAGGGTAACTTGGTTGGACTGGGTTAGACTGCTCTGAGTTAGTGTAACTTGGTTGGACTGGGTTAGACTGCTCTGAGTTAGGGTAATTGGGTTGGACTGGGTTAGTCTGGGCTGAGTTGGAGTAACTGGGTTGGGCTGGGTTAGACTAGGGTATGTTAAGCTGGAGAGGCTGTATACTTAGTCAGGCTACTTTCCTCTGAAGGTTCTTTTGCGGAGATCCTGTATTCGTGCATGCGTGTCTGTAGGCGAGCGTGCGTGCGTGTCTCCTCTCCTTTGAGGAGATCCACTAGTGATAAATGCATTACAGTGAGAGACATAAATCACAGTCGGTGGAAAAGAGAGGGGGTCAGAGAGAAAGACAAAGAGAGAGTGAGAGAGAAAGAAGAGATCATCTTTACGGCCTCTCCTGTTCATAAACCCTATGCTGAGACATAAATCACTAACCAGGAGGCCAGATCAGACAGTGTCTCCTCGGCCAGTTAAACCCAGCCATGGGAAGATCTGGAACTCGAGGAACTGGAGTCTGCTTCCCATTTCTCTCCTTTGGAGTGTTTTATATTCTGCAACACTTCATCGGTGAGGGCCTTGGATGGGCCGTGTGTGTGGGGGGGGGGTTAGAATATGTATATGTGCCTTTGCGTGCGTGCGCGTGTGCGTGTGCGTGTGCGTGTGTGTGTGTGTGTGTGTGTGTGTGTGTGCAACACACCGAGACAAGGCATATTTTTTTGACACATGCCCATTGGAATCTTTTCAAAGTGTCCCCCTGTTACACTGGTACTGTAATCTGAAGTCAATCTGAAGTGTACATCTCGCTCTCTCTCCCCTCCATCTCTCTCTCTCTTTCTCCTCCATCTCTCTCTCTCTCTCTTTCTCCTTCATCTCTCTTTCTCCTTCATCTCTCTCTCTTTCTCCTCCATCTCTCTCTCTCTCTTTCTCTTTAATCTCTCTCTCTTTCTCCTCCATCTCTCTCTCTTTCCCCTCCTTCTCTCTATTTCTCCTCCATCTCTCTCTCTTTCCCCTCCATCTCTCTATTTCTCCTCCATCTCTCTATTTCTCCTCCATCTCTCTCTCTTTTTTTCGCCCTTTCCCTTCCTCTGTGTTTTCCTATTGGCAGATCATTTGTGATCCAGCAGATCCCCAGCAGTAATCTCTTCATGGTGGTGGTAGACAACAAGTGTGACTGTTCTGATGCTGCTCCAATCACCATGGACCCCATCGAGATCATGTATATCCTTATCACAGAGACCGGTTGGAAGGGGTGGACTGGTGGAGTAAAGGGTGAAATCGGGGACAGTGGGGTGTGGATATGTGTAGGGGTGTGGACAGGGGAACAGGGGGAGAGGATGTGGTGTAAGGCATGAGTGGCACAGTACAGAGGTACGGGTAGAATTGATTTCACATCTCTCGAACTCAGGGAGTGAATGTGTTTTTGAGTGTGTGTGTGAGCCAACCGCAAAATGTAGCAAAACCTCCAGGGTTTTCATTAAAGCTTGTCTGACTTCAATATGATCAGTGATCACCTCCCACGGCCCCTTCGGTTGGCTCCACAGCTGCTTATTCAGGGGCTGTCACACAGTAAAAAGAAAAACAACGTTATTCCCTTCTCATGTATTTTGATACACACAACTTATTTCTTCTTTTTCACCCCATGAATTCCAGTGTCAGCATCATTATGGTCAGTGAGTTATTGTTTTGTATCCTCTGAGAGGAACGATGGGAAAAACAGAGATCGCTTTAATTTGCGGGCGGGTTTGGTGAGAGTTTGTTTGCCCTTTGCTCCGTTAGTTGGATGAAAGAGCTGTGTCTGTGTGTGTGTGTGTGTGTGAGCATATGTGTGTGAAAGTGCATGTGTGTGTGCATGTGCGTGTGTGTGTGCGTGTGTGCCTGTGCGCGTGCATGTTTGGGTACGAGATCTGAGGCTGGAGGGCTGAGGGTTTCAAACAATGCATGGCGCTCTAACAGATGGACTGTTTCACAACGGAGTGTGTGTGTTTGTGTGTGTGTGTGTGTGTGTGTGTGTGTGTGTGTGTGTGTGTGTGTGTGTGTGTGTGTGTGTGTGTGTGTGTGTGTGTGTGTGTGTGAGTATGTGTGGGTGTGTGTGTGTGTGTGTGTGTGTATGTGTGTGTGTGTGTGTGTGTGTGTGTGTGTGTGTGTGTGTGACTGAGTGCGTTCGTGTGTGATGTTTCATAAGGGCCTGTGCTTGTGATGGGGGCCTGATCAATAGCAGACGCTGAGCTACAGTATAGAGAGGCCAGGCTGCAAGCCTGCTGGAAGAACACAGCTCCTAGTTACAACCATGGAATTGCAATGAAAAGAAGGGAAATTCCTATCCAAAGCAATATTCACTTTAGCGTTGATCTGTTGTCATATGTTGTCTGGGATACATTGTTGTAGCAAGTAGGGTGCTTGTGTGAGGTGCTCCTTATATTGTGGCACGCTGCTTTGAATGTGGACCAGTAGTGTGCTCTACTGTGAAGTCTCCCATGCGTTCCTTGACTGCGGCTGCACATAACGAGTCTCTGAAGTGTGAACGACTGAAGTTCCAGAAGGACCGGAGACGACCTGACTCCTGCCACCCCTTCCACCCAGAGGTAACCAAACCCAACCACATCACAACCACATCACAACCTAACCTCCTGCCACCCCTTCCACCCAGAGGTAACCAAACCCAACCATATCACAACCACATCACAACCTAACCTTCTGCCACCCCTTCCACCCAGAGGTAACCAAAACCAACCATATCACAACCACATCACAACCTAACCTTCTGCCACCCCTTCCACCCAGAGGTAACCAAACCCAACCATATCACAACCACATCACAACCTAACCTTCTGCCACCCCTTCCACCCAGAGGTTACCATACCCAACCATATCACAACCACATCACAACCTAACCTCCTGCCACCCCTTCCACCCAGAGGTAACCAAACCCAACCACATCACAACCATAGCCCAACCTAACCTCCTGCCACCCCTTCCACCCAGAGGTAACCAAACCATAACCATTCCCCAACCACACCACAACTACACAATAACTTGACCGTAGCTTCACCATACTGTAACAATGGATTAAACCTTTGCTGGGCCATGAATGAATCGGTCTCTGACTCTATCTCTCTCTATCTCTCACTCTATCTCTCTTTCTTTCTCTCTCTATATCTCTCTCTGTCTCTCTCTCTCTCTCTGTTTCTCTCTCTCTGTCTTTATCTTTCTCTCTCTCTCCATCTCACTTTCTCTTTCTCTTGCTGCAGGAGAACTCTATGGAGTGTGGAGGAGCTCTCAACCTCTCCCCATCACTAATGGCAACACTGCTCTGCCTGCTGCTGGTGCTGTTTCCTAGGTGACCAGGGCTGGCCACGCCCCCCAATCCCAGGCTTGGCTGGGATTGGCTCGGCTCGGCATGCACATGAATCCCTGACTACGCCACAGATCATTTAAAAAAATCACAAACCAACCCCTAGCCCTTCCCCTAGCCCTCCCCTAGCCCTCCCCCTAGCCATTCCCCTAGCCCTCCCCTGGCTCTAGGCTTCTTCTACCCTTTCCCCTAGCCCTTCCCCTAGCCTTTCAACTAGCTCTTCTCCTAGCCCTAGCCTTTCCCCTAGCCTTTCCCCTAGCCCTTCCCCTAGCCCTCCCCCTAGCTCTCCCCCTAGCCCTTCCCCAAATACCACCCCCTAGCCCTTCCCCAAAGCCCTCCCCCTAGCCCTCCCCTAGCCCTTCCCCAAAGCCCTCCCCCTAGCCCTTCCCAAAAGCCCTTCCCCTAGCCCTTCCCCTAGCCTTTCCCCTAGCCCTTCCCCTAGCCTTTCCCCTAGCTCTTCTCCTAGCCCTAGCCTTTCCCCTAGCCTTTCCCCTAGCCCTTCCCATAGCCTTTCCCTTAGCCCTTCCCCTAGCCCTCCCCCTAGCTCTCCCCCTAGCCCTTCCCCAAATACCACCCCCTAGCCCTTCCCCAAAGCCCTCCCCCTAGTCCTCCCCTAGCCCTTCCCCAAAGCCCTCCCCCTAGCCCTTCCCAAAAGCCCTTCCCCTAGCCCTTCCCCTAGCCCTTCTTAAAAGCCCTTCCCCTAGCTCTTCCCCTAGACTTTCCTCTAGCCCTCCCATAGCCCTTCCCCTAGCTCTTCCCCTAGCCCTTCCCCTAGCTCTTCCCCTAGCCCTTCCCCTAGCCCTTCCCCTAGCCCTTCCCCTAGCTCTTCCCCTAGCCCTCCCCTAACCCTTCCCCTAGCCATCCCCCTAGCCCTCCCTCTAGCCCTTCCACTAGCCGTTCCCCTAGCCCTCCCCTAGCCCTTCCCCTAGCCCTTCCCCTAGCCCTCTCCCTAGCCCAACCCCAAATACCACCCCCTAGCCCTTCCCCAAAGCCCTCCCCCTAGCCCTCCCCCTAGCCCTTCCCCAAAGCCCTCCCCCTAGCCCTTCCCCAAAGCCCTCCCCATAGCCCTCCCCCTAGCCCTTCCCCTAGCTCTTCCCCTAGATGTTCCCCTAGCCCTTCCCCTAGCTCTTCCCATAGCCCTTCCCCTAGCCCTTCCCCTAGCTCTTCCCCTAGTCTTTCCCCTAGCCCTCCCCTAGCCCTTCCCCTAGCTCTTCCCCTAGCCCTTCCCCTAGCCCTCCCCTCCCGCTAGCCCTTCCCCTAGCCCTCCCTCTAGCCCTTCCCCTAGCCGTTCCCCTAGCCCTCCCCTAGCCCTTCCCCTAGCTCTTCGCCTAGCGCTTCCCCTAGCCCTTCCCCTAGCTCTCCCCCTAGCCCTTCCCCTAGCCCTTCCCCTAGCCCTCCCCCTAGCTCTTCCCCTAGCCCTTCCCCTAGCTCTTCGCCTAGCCCTTCCCCTAGCTGTTCGCCTAGCCCTTCCCCTAGCCTTTCCCCTAGCCCTTCCCCTGGTCTTTCCCCTAGCCTTCCTCCTGGCCCTAACCCTTCCCCTAGCCCTCCCCCTAGCCTTTCCCCTAGCTCTTCCCCTAGCTCTTACCCTAGCCCTTCCCCTAGCTCTTCGCCTAGCCCTTCCCCTAGCCCTTCCCCTAGCCCTCCCCCTAGCCCTTCCCCTAGCCCTTCCCCTAGCCGTTCCCCTAGCCCTCCCCTATCCCTCCCCTAGCCCTTCCCCTAGCTCTTCGCCTAGCCCTTCCCCTAGCCCTTCCCCTAGCCCTCCCCCTAGCCCTTCCCCTAGCCCTTCCCCTAGCCGTTCCCCTAGCCCTCCCCTATCCCTCCCCTAGCCCTTCCCCTAGCTCTTCGCCTAGCCCTTCCCCTAGCCCTTCCCCTAGCCTTTCCCCTAGCTCTTCCCCTAGCCCTTCCCCTGGTCTTTCCCCTAGCCTTCCCCCTGGCCCTAGCCCTTCCCCTAGCCATTTCCCTAGCCCTCCCATTCCCCTAGCCCTCCCCTACCCTTTCCCCTAGCCCTTCCCCTAGCTTTTCCCCTAGCCTTTCCCCTAGCCCTCCACCAGCCTTTCTTCTAGCCCTTCCCTTAGCTCTAGCCTTTCCCCTATCTCTCCCCCTAGCCCTTCCCCTAGCCCTTACCTTTCCCCTAGCCCTTCCCCTAGCCATCCCCTAGCCTTTCCCCTAGCCCTCCCCTACCCTTTCCCCTAGCCCTTCCCCTAGCTTTTCCCCTAGCCTTTCCCCTAGCCCTCCACCAGCCTTTCCTCTAGCCCTTCCCCTAGCTCTAGCCTTTCCCCTATCTCTCCCCCTAGCCCTTCCCCTAGCCCTTACCTTTCCCCTAGCCCTTCCCCTAGCCCTCCCCTAGCGTTTCCCCTAGCCCTCCCTCTAGCCCTTCCCCTAGCCCTTCCCCTAGCTCTTCTCCTAGCCCTTCCCCTAGCTCTTCCCCTAGCCTTTTCCCTAGCCCTCCCCTAGCCTTTCCCCTAGCCTTTCCTCTAGCCCTTCCCCTAGCCCTCCCCTAGCCTTTCCCCTAGCC
>NW_027259176.1:0-27500 GCF_045791955.1 Oncorhynchus clarkii lewisi | reverse complement strand
ATATGTATGTGTGTTTTCTCCCTCCAGCTGAGAGTAGAGAACAACAAGCAGAGAGACCAATGACAGCAGTCCTCTGAGCTGCCTTGAGCTGCCACCACATAGCCTGCTTTTCACTGGCCCTCTGGGATACACGGTGACCTGCTGGAATGCTGAACATTGTTTTTCATTTAGAACATTCTGTTTTCTCATCTGAACCCTCACAGAAAGCTGATGCTCTGATCATTCCCACTGTTCCCATACAGAGTTCTATCATATCGAATTGAATTATTTCGGTCATTTTTCAATTTTTCATTTCAAGCCCTTTGTATTCCAGGCTCTACCATTCCGTGGTGTACTCTATCTGTCCCATTCCCTGATCCTGCAGCTCTCATCCATCATTCCGTAATGGGCTCGGAGAGGTTCTGGGTCGGAGCTCGTCCGATCCGCTCAGCCATTACTTCCTGTCCGCTCACTGAGTTATGGGAAACTGCATCCGATATGCATCCGATATGGAACAAAGCCAAACTAGGAGAACGGATTTGTTCTACAGATAAGAAAAGATAAGAAAGAAAGTTGTTCAAATGGGCACCACTGTTGCCACTCCTGAGCCCAGTGTTGGACTAATTATTGCTATTCCATTGTCTGGTATGTTTTTCCATCACGCTATATAGAGGGTAAACACACACACACACACACACACACAAACGCACACGCACACGCGCACGCACGCACGCACGCAGATGCTCACACTCAGTGTACCCCGGCGAAAACATGCATGCATTCCAACTTCTAGGGAACAGCCTGTGCGTTCATGTATGTGTGCGCAAACACAGACACAGAGACACAAAAACACTCACATACACAAAGGGGGCTGGCTGCTGAACGAGAGGGAAACAGTATTGATGTGATAAGAGGTTCCCTTCCTAGTGATCCGGGATGTATGATGTCTTTAGCGGAAACCCCAAAGAGACCCACTAGATTATGACAATGCCCAGCAGTGCTGTGTGTGTGTGTGTGTATGTGTGTGTGTGTGTGTGTGTGTGTGTGTGTGTGTGTGTGTGTGTGTGTGTGTGTGTGTGTGTGTGTGTGTGTGTGTGTGTGTGTGTGTGTGTGTGTGAGAGAGAATCAACTGATCACTGTGAGAATCTCCAGTGGTGTTCTGTTCTGGTCCTCATTATGTTTACCAAGAGGCTCCTCTTATGCCCTGAAATAAATGACATGGAGTCAGACACCGACTTCTCTGAGCTGTTTTAATGATGTGTTGGTCATGGCTAATTCATAAGCAAACACACATTTAATGAATTATGCCCTCGAAGCCAGTGTTTGGAGGATATATTGGCACGGATGTTGATATATTAGCAAAGCGTGAAAATATACCGTGGGGCAAAAAAGTATTTAGTCAGCCACCAATTGTGCAAGTTCTCCCACTTAAAAAGATGAGAGAGGCCTGTAATTTTCATCATAGGTACACTTCAACTATGACAGACAAAATGAGAGAAAAAAATAAGTATTTGGTCACCTACAAACAAGCAACATTTCTGGCTCTCACAGACCTGTAACTTCTTCTTTAAGAGGCTCCTCTGTCCTCCACTCATTACCTGTATTAATGGCACCTGTTTGAACTTGTTATCAGTATAAAAGACACCTGTCCACAACCTCAAACAGTCACACTCCAAACTCCACTATGGCCAAGACCAAAGAGCTGTCAAAGGACACCAGAAACAAAATTGTAGACCTGCACCAGGCTGGGAAGACTGAATCTGCAATAGGTAAGCAGCTTGGTTTGAAGAAATCAACTGTGGGAGCCATTATTAGGAAATGGAAGACATACAAGACCACTGATAATCTCCCTCGATCTGGGGCTCCACGCAAGATCTCACCCCGTGGGGTCAAAATGATCGCAAGTACGGTGAGCAAAAATCCCAGAACCACACGGGGGGACCTAGTGAATGACCTGCAGAGAGCTGGGACCAAAGTAACAAAGCCTACCATCAGTAACACACTACACCGCCAGGGACTCAAATCCTGCAGTGCCAGACGTGTCCCCCTGCTTAAGCCAGTACATGTCCAGGCCCATCTGAAGTTTGCTAGAGAGCATTTGGATGATCCAGAAGAAGATTGGGAGACTGTCATAACGTCAGATGAAACCAAAATAGAACTTTTTGGTAAAAACTCAACTTGTCGTGTTTGGAGGACAACGAATGCTGAGTTGCATCCAAAGAACACCATACCTACTGTGAAGCATTGGGGTGGAAACATCATGCTTTGGGGCAGTTTTTCTGCAAAGGGACCAGGACGACTGATCCGTGTAAAGGAAAGAATGAATGGGGCCATGTATCGTGAGATTTTGAATGAAAACCTCCTTCCATCAGCAAGGGCATTGAAGATGAAACGTGGCTTGGTCTTTCAGCATGACAATGATCCCAAACACACCGCCCGTGCAACAAAGGAGTGGCTTCGTAAGAAGCATTTCAAGGTCCTGGAGTGGCCTAGCCAGTCTCCAGATCTCAACCCCAAAGAAAATCTTTGGAGGGAGTTGAAAGTCTGTGTTGCCCAGCAACAGCCCCAAAACATCACTGCTCTAGAGGAGATCTGCATGGAGGAATGGGCCAAAATACCAGCAACAGTGTGTGAAAACCTTGTGAAGACTTACAGAAAACGTTTGACCTCTGTCATTGCCAACAAAGGGTATATAACAAAGTATTGAGATAAACTTTTGTTATTGACCAAATACTTATTTTCCACCATAATTTGCAAATAAATTCATTAAAAATCCTACAATGTGATTTTCTGGAAAAAAAAATCTCATTTTGTCTTTCATAGTTGAATTGTACCTATGATGACAATTACAGGCCTCTCTCATATTTTTAAGTGGGAGAACTTGCACAATTGGTGGCTGACTAAATACTTTTTTGCCCCACTGTATATCCTCCAAACACTGGCTTCGAGGGCATTATCACTTTTATATAACGGTTAACCAACATGCTCAAATAATGATTGACATATTTTAATTAAAAACGTTTTTTGGTTTAATATTTTCATACTATTTCAACCTTCCACAAGATATAGTCCCGACACAAATCTAGGGTTGCTACCTAAGCCGGCTGGTTGTTTGTTCAATCGATTGCCAGAGACTCGAACCAGTCGTTAAGTCTTTTTGTCCTGTATCTATGAACGCGACCCAGTCGTTCGTTCTAAATGTTTAATTGCCATACTGGCTGGCAACGTTCTTATCCCTTGCTTGTTAGCTATCAAACTGCCAGCTGATTCATGATTTCGACTGCCTGTCTGTCTCCTCCCAACTCCCAACCCCTACACGTTAATTACTATGGGATAGCATGAGATTGAATTTGAATATTGAAACAATGTTGCAAATGTCGGAGAGACAGACAGCAAGGTTTATACATATATCCGCTGGTGAAAACTAAATGTCAGTGTAAAAGAAATTTGAGATAATGTCAAGTTGCTTTTTACAGTGGAGATCAAGTTTATAACTTCCCTGCCTGGGCTGATAAGACAGTGGATTGTGTAGTCAGATGGGAGTAAACAAAGTAAATAGGCATTTTAACATCATAGTGGTGGTAACTTGTCCAATAGACACTAGCTGAAATGCGGTATTACCCAATCAGCATTCAGGATTAGACCCACCCATTGTATAGTAGCATATAGCTAAGTGCCAAAATAAAGGAAACACCAACATAAAGTGTCTTAATAGGGTGTTGGGACACCACCAGCCAGAACAACTTAAATGCACCTTGACATAGATTTTGTTGACTGTGGAAAACGCTGTCTCAGGCGTCGCTCGAGAATCTCCCATAAGTGTTGGGTTGAGATCTGAGATTTGAATGTTTTATTTATGTAGCCTTTATTTAACTAGACAAGTCAGTTACTAAGAACAAATTCTTATTTGCAATGACGGCCTACATGATTTTCATGCTCATCAAACCATTCAGTACCCACTCATGTCCTGTGGATGGGGGCATTGTCATGCTATGGGGAAATAGCCAGGGGTGGCCAAAATAATGGTCTGACCAATATTTTCTTACATGACCCTAAGCATGATGGGATGTTAATTGCTTAATTAACTCAGGAACCACATCTGTGTGGAAGTACCTGCTTTCAATATACTTTGAATCCCTCATTTACTCGTGTTTCCATTATTTTGGCAGTTACCTGTACATCCACGCACAACACAAACACAGCCGTGCACCCAGTGACACGAGCCTACCAGACGAGCTAAATTACTTTTATGCTTGCTTTGAGGAAAGCAACACTGAAGCATGCACGAGAGCACCAGCTGTTCTGGATGACTGTGTGAAAACGCTCTCGGTAACAGATGTGAACAAAACTTTTAAACAGGTCAATATTCACAAAGCCGCTGGGTCAGACGGATTACCAGGACATGTACTCAAGCATGTGCAGACCAACTGTCAAGTGTCTTCACTGACATTTTCAACTTCTCCCTGACCGAGTCTGTAATGCCTACATATTTCAAGCAGACCACCATAGTCCCTGTGCCCAAGAACACTAAGGTAACCTGCCTAAACGATTACCACCCATGGCACTCACGTCGGTAGCCATGAAGTGCTTTGAAAGGCTGGTCATGGCTCACATCAACACCATTATCCCGGACACCCTGGACCCACTCCAATTCCCATACCGCCCCAACAGATCCACAGATGACGCAATCTCAATCCCACTCCACACAGCCCTTTCTCACCTGGACAAAAGGAACACCTATGTGAGAATGCTGTTAATTGACTACAGCTCAGCGTTCAACACCATAGTGCCCACGAAGCTGATCACTAAGCTAAGGACCCTGGGACTAAACACCTCCCTTTGCAACTGGACCCTGGATTCCTGATGGGCCGCCCCCAGGTGGTAAGAGTAGGTGTTACGGATACAGGTATCCTGTGTCTGTGTGTATCCTGTGTGTTTCTTTTCTCTCCTTATCCCCTCACAGGTGAAAATCATTACTCCCCAATCAGTCAACAATCAACCCATCAATCAGAAGACACACCTCCTCCTGTTTCCTACCCTATCACAGTTCCTTTCCCTTGGTTTAAAAACCCTATCATTTGTTTGCTCTAGAGATCAATCTTTGTAATGCCATGTTGGTAGATAGCTGTTCTTTGTAGATTTCAGGAGAGCTCAATCTCTTTGTAATGCCATGTTGGTAGATAGCTGTTCTTTGTAGATTTCAGGGTAGCTCAATCTCTTTGTAATGCCATGTTGGTAGATAGCTGTTCTTTGTAGATTTCAGGGTAGCTCAATCTTTGTAAATGCCATGTTTGTAGATCTCGGTTCTTCACTCGCTCTCTGTGTATTAATTAACCTCTCTTTTGTTTGAGCACCTCCATAGCACTTTGTCATCACCTGTGAGTATTGTTTTGGTTATGGTGTTTGTTTGTTGCTGGTGGGAAAAGGGGAAACCAAGACAAGTCGCCCATGGGCATACACTACCCGTAGGTGAACTTTGTTAAAAACACTAGTTAGAACTGGGTGGACCACCCACTGTATTTTTGGTTAGTTAGTTAGCTGTTGTTGAAATAGGCTAGTCTAGCTTAGGGGTGTTTTGAATACTTATTGTTTCTTTCCTTGGGTCCAGCTCAGCCCCTTTTTCCTGCTCCCCCCATTACCGTGTGTTTATAATAAACCCTGAGTTTGACGGTATTATTTCAGTTGTCCTGGTTATTACGTTCACACTTTTACTTTGTCACAATTATAATTTACATGAGTTATGTTACGGGTCTCACTACCATCCCCCCTAGACTGTCGGGCCAAAAGGGATTCGTAACAGTAGGCAACAACATGTCTGCCACGCTGATCCTTAACACTGGGGCACCTCAGGGGTGTATACTTAGTCCCCAAACACGACTCCAGCACCATCATTAAGTTTGCTGATGACACAACAGTGGTAGGCCTGATAACCGACAAAGATGAGACAGCCTATAGAGAGGAGGTCAGAGAACAGGCAGTGTGGTGCAAGGACAACAATCTCTCCCTCAATGTGACCAAGACATAGGAGCTGATCGTGGACTACAGGAAATGGCGGGCCGAACAGGCCCCCATTAACATCGAAGAGGCTGTAGTGGGTCGAGAGGGTCGAGAGTTTCAAGTTCCTTGGTGTCCACATCACCAACGAACTATCATGGTCCAAACATACCAAAAAAGTTGTGAAGAGGGCACGACAAAACCTTTTCCCCCTCAGGAGACTGAAAAAATTGGCATGGGTCCCTAGATCTTCAAAAGGTTCTACAGCTGCACCATCGAGAGCATCCTGACCGGTTGTATCACCACCTGGTATGGCAACTGCTCAGCATCTGACCGTAAGGCGCTGCAGAGGGTAGTGCGAACGGCCCAATACATCACTGGGGCCAAGCTTCCTGCTATCCAGGACCTATATAATAGGTGGTGTCAGAGGAAAGCCCATAAGACTCGAGGCACCAAAGTTATAGACTGTTTTCTACTGTTTTGGGGCGGCAGGTAGCCTAGCGGTTAGAGCGTTGGGCCAGTAACCGAACAGTTACAAGATCAAATCTCTGTGCTGACAAGGTAAAAATGTGTCTTTCTGCCCCTGAACAAGGCAGTTAACCCACTGTTCTTAGGCCATCATTGTAAATAATAATTTGTTCTTAAGGATTAGCCCCTTTTTTCAACTTTTGCCTAAAATGACATACCCAAGTCTAACTGCCTGTAGCTCAGGCCTTGAAGCAAGGATATGCATATTCTTGGTATCATTGGAAAGGAAACAGTTTGAAGTTTATGGAAATGTGAAAGGAATGTGGTAGAATATAACACAATAGATCTGGTAAAAGATAATACAAAGAAAAAAACAACCGTTCTTTTGTAATTTGTTTGTACCATCATCTTTGAATTTCAAGAGAATGGCCATAATGTATTATTGCAGCCCAGGTGCAATTTAGATTTTGGCCACTAGATGGCATCAGTGTATGTGCAAAGTTTTAGTCTGATCCAATGAACCATTTTATTTCTGTTCAAAATTGCCCAAATGTGCCTAATTTGTTTCATGTTCAAAATTGTGCACTCTCCTCAAACTATAGAATGGTATTCTTTCACTGTAATAGCTACTGTAAATTGGACAGTGCAGTTAGATTAACAAGAATTTAAGCTTTCTGCCATTATCAGATATGTCTATGTTCTGGGAAATGTTCTTGTTACTTACAACCTCATGCTAATCGCATTAGCCTACGTTAGCTCAACCGTCTCGGGGAAGGGACTCCGATCCCGAAGAAGTAATAACTAACTCGTCTAGATAAACAAAGGTTAAATAAAATATAGACTGTTTTCTCTGCTACCGCATCGCAAGCGGTACCGGAGC
Organism: Oncorhynchus clarkii lewisi; assembly: GCF_045791955.1. NCBI lineage: Eukaryota > Metazoa > Chordata > Actinopteri > Salmoniformes > Salmonidae > Oncorhynchus > Oncorhynchus clarkii. Next base: position 20,179 of record NW_027259176.1, on the reverse strand, counting down.
ACCAAGTCGAGGTCCAAAAGGACCAAAAGGCTCCTCAACAGCTTCTTCCCCCAAGCCATAAGACTGCTGTACATAAAATCGCCACCGGATAATTTACATTGACCCCCCCATCCCCCTATCGTACACTCGCTGTTTGTTTGTATTCGGCGCATGTGACAAATAACATTTGATTTGATTTGATGTACACAGACACACAACCATGCATGCATGTACACTCACAGAGGCGGTCAAGTGAAGGACAAACCACTTGTCCTCTATTTGAAGAGATTATTGGAGGTTTTCCTTGAAGACCACGGCAATGGTATTGATTAAGAACGGTTCAACCACACTCAGACCACACACACAGACTTATTGACCACAACACGCTATAGCTGGAGTATGGGAAAACAGACGTGTTTAGTTAGACTGAGGGAGTGACGAGGTGTATCTGTTGTATCTTCCATGCCATCCTCCTCCACGTCACATTCTTCCCCCTGCCCTCTACCCCCATCAGCTACAAACAGAAAACCATGCACAACCAATCATATCCACAAATATATCCAGCATTCCTCTCTTCGTTTGCCTAAACAAACTTGGGAGGTTTTCCTGACTTGGTCTGTAGAGTGACTGATCTGCATATTCAACAGACTCTTTGTCGATGTGATGAAAAGTGACGTGAGGGATGGAGTACCAATCTGTCAGGCACCACACGGCTTCAAACGCCCACAGCTGGCATGGCCGCCCGCAGGGACATTCCTATTGGCTCAGCCACACAGGAAGTGGCTTGAAGATCCCCCATCTACACAGACGCCTACTTTGATGATGTCACTCCAACTCCAGGGTGTAGTGTGTGTCAATATTTGGTGGTGAAATGTCCCACAGTTTCTAGCATCGTATTGTGATGGTGTGAGTTCAACTTTCTGTATGTTCACAGGGGTTGGATAAGAAGAGGTGTGAAGAGGAGAAAGGAGGGACTGCCAGGAGGAAGGGTGAAAGCAGGAGGTGAGAGATGGAGAGACAAAAGAGAGAGAAGAGAGGAGGTGAGAGATGGAGAGACAAAAGAGAGAGAAGAGAGGAGGTGAGAGATAGAGAGACAAAAGAGAGAGAAGAGAGGAGGTGAGAGATGGAGAGACAAAAGAGAGAGAAGAGAGGAGGTGAGAGATAGAGAGACAAAAGAGAGAGAAGAGAGGAGGTGAGAGATGGAGAGACAAAAGAGAGAGAAGAGAGGAGGTGAGAGATGGAGAGACAAAGAGAGAGAAGAGAGGAGGTGAGAGATGGAGAGACAAAAGACAGAGAAGAGAGGAGGTGAGAGATGGAGAGACAAAGAGAGAGTAGAGAGGAGGGGAGAGATGGAGTGACAGACAGAGGGAGGGGTAAGTCCCACTGTATCAGGAGTGAAAATGAAAGTCTCTGTTGGCCCACAACCCCAGCTCACCCCGAAATAACTTAGTCGCTGTTGATCCACAACCTCATCTCACCCCGAAATCACTTAGTCGCTGTTGGTCCTAACACACACCCCTAACTCCCTGAACAAGCATTTATTCAGTTGAGTTTGACTATTCCAAGCATGTTTAATACAGCTCTGATCACAGTTCATTAGTATCAGTGTTTACATTGGATGGATGTCATATGAATCAGTTGGAGGCTGGACTGCATCCCACAGCTATTAATCCTAATGCACTGATTGAAGCTCATGTTAGATTTGATGTGATTGTTCTGGTATTTCCAACAAGCTCTCACAGTCTCACAGCAGAATTATTTTGATGTTCATCGATGTTCTCCAAATGTCAAATGTAAAAGTTAAGGGTTCATTTTAGGGTTAAGTTGAATAGTTAAGGTAAGGGTTAATGTTAAGGACTCATTCTGAATGGCTAAGGTAAGGGTTAATGTTTGGGACTCATTCTGAATGGCTAAGGTAAGGGTTAAGGTTTGGGACTCATTCTGAATAGTTAAGGTAAGGGTTAAGGTTTGGGACTCATTCTGAATGGTTAAGGTAAGGGTTAAGGTTAAGGACTCATTCTGAATGGTTAAGGTAATGGTTAAGATTTGGGACTCATTCTGAATGGTTAAGGTAAGGGTTAAGGTTTGGGACTCATTCTGAATAGTTAAGGTAAGGGTTAATGTTTGGGACTCATTCTGAATGGTTAAGGTAAGGGTTAAGGTTTGGGACTCATTCTGAATAGTTAAGGTAAGGGTTAAGGTTTGGGACTCATTCTGAATGGATAAGGTAAGGGTTAAGGTTTGGGACTCATTCTGAATGGTTAAGGTAAGGGTTAATGTTTGGGACTCATTCTGAATAGTTATGGTAAGGGTTAATGTTTGGGACTCATTCTGAATAGTTAAGGTAAGGGTTAAGGTTTGGGACTCATTCTGAATGGTTAAGGTAAGGGTTAAGGTTTGGGACTCATTCTGAATGGTTAAGGTAAGGGTTAATGTTTGGGACTCATTCTGAATGGTTAAGGTAAGGATTAAGGTTTGGGACTCATTCTGAATGGATAAGGTAAGGGTTAAGGTTTGGGACTCATTCTGAATGGTTAAGGTAAGGGTTAAGGTTTGGGACTCATTCTGAATGGTTAAGGTAAGGGTTAATGTTTGGGACTCATTCTGAATAGTTAAGGTAAGGGTTAAGGTTTGGGACTCATTCTGAATAGTTAAGGTAAGGGTTAAGGTTTGGGACTCATTCTGAATAGTTAAGGTAAGGGTTAAGGTTTGGGACTCATTCTGAATGGTTAAGGTTTGGGATAGGTATAAAACATGAAGTTTAGGGACTCATTCTGAATAGTTAATGTAGGGGTTAAGGTTTGGGACTCATTCTGAATGGTTAAGGTAAGGGTTAAGGTTTGGGACTCATTCTGAATGGTTAAGGTAAGGGTTAAGGTTTGGGACTCATTCTGAATAGTTAAGGTAAGGGTTAATATTTGGGACTCATTCTGAATGGTTAAGGTAAGGATTAAGGTAAGGGTTAAGGTTTGGGACTCATTCTGAATGGTTAAGGTAAGGGTTAAGGTTTGGGACTCATTCTGAATGGTTAAGGTAAGGGTTAAGGTTTGGGACTCATTCTGAATAGTTAAGGTAAGGGTTAAGGTAAGGGTTAAGGCTAAGGATAGGTTAAAAAAAATATGTTTAGGGACTCATTCTGAATCGTTATGGTAAGGGTTAAGGTTTGGGACTCATTCTGAATGGTTAAGGTAAGGGTTAAGGTTTGGGACTCATTCTGAATGGTTAAGGTAAGGGTTAAGGTTTGGGACTCATTCTGAATGGTTAAGGTAAGGGTTAAGGTTTGGGACTCATTCTGAATGGTTAAGGTAAGGGTTAAGGTTTGGGACTCATTCTGAATAGTTATGGTAAGGGTTAAGGTTTGGGACTCATTCTGAATGGTTAAGGTAAGGGTTAATGTTTGGGACTCATTCTGAATGGTTAAGGTAAGGGTTAAGGTTTAGGACTCATTCTGAATAGTTAAGGTAAGGGTTAATGTTTGGGACTCATTCTGAATGGTTAAGGTAAGGATTAAGGTTTGGGACTCATTCTGAATGGATAAGGTAAGGGTTAAGGTTTGGGACTCATTCTGAATGGTTAAGGTAAGGGTTAAGGTTTGGGACTCATTCTGAATGGTTAAGGTAAGGGTTAATGTTTGGGACTCATTCTGAATAGTTAAGGTAAGGGTTAAGGTTTGGGACTCATTCTGAATAGTTAAGGTAAGGGTTAAGGTTTGGGACTCATTCTGAATGGTTAAGGTAAGGGTTAAGGTTTGGGACTCATTCTGAATGGTTAAGGTAAGGGTTAATGTTTGGGACTCATTCTGAATGGTTAAGGTAAGGATTAAGGTTTGGGACTCATTCTGAATGGATAAGGTAAGGGTTAAGGTTTGGGACTCATTCTGAATGGTTAAGGTAAGGGTTAAGGTTTGGGACTCATTCTGAATGGTTAAGGTAAGGGTTAATGTTTGGGACTCATTCTGAATAGTTAAGGTAAGGGTTAAGGTTTGGGACTCATTCTGAATAGTTAAGGTAAGGGTTAAGGTTTGGGACTCATTCTGAATAGTTAAGGTAAGGGTTAAGGTTTGGGACTCATTCTGAATGGTTAAGGTTTGGGATAGGTATAAAACATGAAGTTTAGGGACTCATTCTGAATAGTTAATGTAGGGGTTAAGGTTTGGGACTCATTCTGAATGGTTAAGGTAAGGGTTAAGGTTTGGGACTCATTCTGAATGGTTAAGGTAAGGGTTAAGGTTTGGGACTCATTCTGAATAGTTAAGGTAAGGGTTAATATTTGGGACTCATTCTGAATGGTTAAGGTAAGGATTAAGGTAAGGGTTAAGGTTTGGGACTCATTCTGAATGGTTAAGGTAAGGGTTAAGGTTTGGGACTCATTCTGAATGGTTAAGGTAAGGGTTAAGGTTTGGGACTCATTCTGAATAGTTAAGGTAAGGGTTAAGGTAAGGGTTAAGGCTAAGGATAGGTTAAAAAAAATATGTTTAGGGACTCATTCTGAATCGTTATGGTAAGGGTTAAGGTTTGGGACTCATTCTGAATGGTTAAGGTAAGGGTTAAGGTTTGGGACTCATTCTGAATGGTTAAGGTAAGGGTTAAGGTTTGGGACTCATTCTGAATGGTTAAGGTAAGGGTTAAGGTTTGGGACTCATTCTGAATGGTTAAGGTAAGGGTTAAGGTTTGGGACTCATTCTGAATAGTTATGGTAAGGGTTAAGGTTTGGGACTCATTCTGAATGGTTAAGGTAAGGGTTAATGTTTGGGACTCATTCTGAATGGTTAAGGTAAGGGTTAAGGTTTAGGACTCATTCTGAATAGTTAAGGTAAGGGTTAATGTTTGGGACTCATTCTGAATGGTTAAGGTAAGGATTAAGGTTTGGGACTCATTCTGAATGGATAAGGTAAGGGTTAAGGTTTGGGACTCATTCTGAATGGTTAAGGTAAGGGTTAAGGTTTGGGACTCATTCTGAATGGTTAAGGTAAGGGTTAATGTTTGGGACTCATTCTGAATAGTTAAGGTAAGGGTTAAGGTTTGGGACTCATTCTGAATGGTTAAGTTTTGGGATAGGTATAAAACATGAAGTTTAGGGACTCATTCTGAATAGTTAATGTAGGGGTTAAGGTTTGGGACTCATTCTGAATGGTTAAGGTAAGGGTTAAGGTTTGGGACTCATTCTGAATGGTTAAGGTAAGGGTTAAGGTTTGGGACTCATTCTGAATAGTTAAGGTAAGGGTTAATATTTGGGACTCATTCTGAATGGTTAAGGTAAGGATTAAGGTAAGGGTTAAGGTTTGGGACTCATTCTGAATGGTTAAGGTAAGGGTTAAGGTTTGGGACTCATTCTGAATGGTTAATGTAAGGGTTAAGGTTTGGGACTCATTCTGAATAGTTAAGGTAAGGGTTAAGGTAAGGGTTAAGGCTAAGGATAGGTTAAAAAAATTATGTTTAGGGACTCATTCTGAATGGTTATGGTAAGGGTTAAGGTTTGGGACTCATTCTGAATGGTTAAGGTAAGGGTTAAGGTTTGGGACTCATTCTGAATGGTTAAGGTAAGGGTTAAGGTTTGGGACTCATTCTGAATGGTTAACGTAAGGGTTAAGGTTTGGGACTCATTCTGAATAGTTATGGTAAGGGTTAAGGTTTGGGACTCATTCTGAATGGTTAAGGTAAGGGTTAATGTTTGGGACTCATTCTGAATGGTTAAGGTAAGGGTTAAGGTTTGGGACTCATTCTGAATAGTTAAGGTAAGGGTTAAGGTTTGGGACTCATTCTGAATAGTTAAGGTAAGGGTTAAGGTTTGGGACTCATTCTGAATAGTTAAGGTAAGGGTTAATGTTTGGGACTCATTCTGAATGGTTAAGGTAAGGGTTAAGGTTTGGGACTCATTCTGAATGGTTAAGGTAAGGGTTAAGGTTTGGGACTCATTCTGAATGGTTAAGGTAAGGGTTAAGGCTAAGGATAGGTTAAAAAAATTATGTTTAGGGACTCATTCTGAATCGTTATGGTAAGGGTTAAGGTTTGGGACTCATTCTGAATGGTTAAGGTAAGGGTTAAGGTTTGGGACTCATTCTGAATGGTTAAGGTAAGGGTTAAGGTTTGGGACTCATTCTGAATGGTTAAGGTAAGGGTTAAGGTTTGGGACTCATTCTGAATGGTTAAGGTAAGGGTTAAGGTTTGGGACTCATTCTGAATAGTTATGGTAAGGGTTAAGTTTTGGGACTCATTCTGAATGGTTAAGGTAAGGGTTAAGGTTTGGGACTCATTCTGAATAGTTAAGGTAAGGGTTAAGGTTTGGGACTCATTCTGAATAGTTAAGGTAAGGGTTAATATTTGGGACTCATTCTGAATGGTTAAGGTAAGGCTTAATGTTTGGGACTCATTCTGAATAGTTATGGTAAGGGTTAATGTTTGGGACTCATTCTGAATAGTTAAGGTAAGGGTTAAGGTTTGGGACTCATTCTGAATGGTTAAGGTAAGGGTTAAGGTTTGGGACTCATTCTGAATGGTTAAGGTAAGGGTTAATGTTTGGGACTCATTCTGAATGGTTAAGGTAAGGATTAAGGTTTGGGACTCATTCTGAATGGATAAGGTAAGGGTTAAGGTTTGGGACTCATTCTGAATGGTTAAGGTAAGGGTTAAGGTTTGGGACTCATTCTGAATGGTTAAGGTAAGGGTTAATGTTTGGGACTCATTCTGAATAGTTAAGGTAAGGGTTAAGGTTTGGGACTCATTCTGAATAGTTAAGGTAAGGGTTAAGGTTTGGGACTCATTCTGAATAGTTAAGGTAAGGGTTAAGGTTTGGGACTCATTCTGAATGGTTAAGGTTTGGGATAGGTATAAAACATGAAGTTTAGGGACTCATTCTGAATAGTTAATGTAGGGGTTAAGGTTTGGGACTCATTCTGAATGGTTAAGGTAAGGGTTAAGGTTTGGGACTCATTCTGAATGGTTAAGGTAAGGGTTAAGGTTTGGGACTCATTCTGAATAGTTAAGGTAAGGGTTAATATTTGGGACTCATTCTGAATGGTTAAGGTAAGGATTAAGGTAAGGGTTAAGGTTTGGGACTCATTCTGAATGGTTAAGGTAAGGGTTAAGGTTTGGGACTCATTCTGAATGGTTAAGGTAAGGGTTAAGGTTTGGGACTCATTCTGAATAGTTAAACTAAGGGTTAAGGTAAGGGTTAAGGCTAAGGATAGGTTAAAAAAAATATGTTTAGGGACTCATTCTGAATCGTTATGGTAAGGGTTAAGGTTTGGGACTCATTCTGAATGGTTAAGGTAAGGGTTAAGGTTTGGGACTCATTCTGAATGGTTAAGGTAAGGGTTAAGGTTTGGGACTCATTCTGAATGGTTAAGGTAAGGGTTAAGGTTTGGGACTCATTCTGAATAGTTATGGTAAGGGTTAAGGTTTGGGACTCATTCTGAATGGTTAAGGTAAGGGTTAATGTTTGGGACTCATTCTGAATGGTTAAGGTAAGGGTTAAGGTTTAGGACTCATTCTGAATAGTTAAGGTAAGGGTTAATGTTTGGGACTCATTCTGAATGGTTAAGGTAAGGATTAAGGTTTGGGACTCATTCTGAATGGATAAGGTAAGGGTTAAGGTTTGGGACTCATTCTGAATGGTTAAGGTAAGGGTTAAGGTTTGGGACTCATTCTGAATGGTTAAGGTAAGGGTTAATGTTTGGGACTCATTCTGAATAGTTAAGGTAAGGGTTAAGGTTTGGGACTCATTCTGAATGGTTAAGGTTTGGGATAGGTATAAAACATGAAGTTTAGGGACTCATTCTGAATAGTTAATGTAGGGGTTAAGGTTTGGGACTCATTCTGAATGGTTAAGGTAAGGGTTAAGGTTTGGGACTCATTCTGAATGGTTAAGGTAAGGGTTAAGGTTTGGGACTCATTCTGAATAGTTAAGGTAAGGGTTAATATTTGGGACTCATTCTGAATGGTTAAGGTAAGGATTAAGGTAAGGGTTAAGGTTTGGGACTCATTCTGAATGGTTAAGGTAAGGGTTAAGGTTTGGGACTCATTCTGAATGGTTAAGGTAAGGGTTAAGGTTTGGGACTCATTCTGAATGGCTAAGGTAAGGATTAAGGTTTGGGACTCATTCTGAATGGTTAAGGTAAGGGTTAAGGTTTGGGACTCATTCTGAATGGTTAAGGTAAGGGTTAAGGTTTGGGACTCATTCTGAATAGTTAAGGTAAGGGTTAAGGTAAGGGTTAAGGCTAAGGATAGGTTAAAAAAATTATGTTTAGGGACTCATTCTGAATCGTTATGGTAAGGGTTAAGGTTTGGGACTCATTCTGAATGGTTAAGGTAAGGGTTAAGGTTTGGGACTCATTCTGAATGGTTAAGGTAAGGGTTAAGGTTTGGGACTCATTCTGAATGGTTAAGGTAAGGGTTAAGGTTTGGGACTCATTCTGAATAGTTATGGTAAGGGTTAAGGTTTGGGACTCATTCTGAATGGTTAAGGTAAGGGTTAATGTTTGGGACTCATTCTGAATGGTTAAGGTAAGGGTTAAGGTTTGGGACTCATTCTGAATAGTTAAGGTAAGGGTTAAGGTTTGGGACTCATTCTGAATAGTTAAGGTAAGGGTTAAGGTTTGGGACTCATTCTGAATAGTTAAGGTAAGGGTTAATGTTTGGGACTCATTCTGAATGGTTAAGGTAAGGGTTAAGGTTTGGGACTCATTCTGAATGGTTAAGGTAAGGGTTAAGGTTTGGGACTCATTCTGAATGGTTAAGGTAAGGGTTAAGGCTAAGGATAGGTTAAAAAAATTATGTTTAGGGACTCATTCTGAATCGTTATGGTAAGGGTTAAGGTTTGGGACTCATTCTGAATGGTTAAGGTAAGGGTTAAGGTTTGGGACTCATTCTGAATGGTTAAGGTAAGGGTTAAGGTTTGGGACTCATTCTGAATGGTTAAGGTAAGGGTTAAGGTTTGGGACTCATTCTGAATGGTTAAGGTAAGGGTTAAGGTTTGGGACTCATTCTGAATAGTTATGGTAAGGGTTAAGTTTTGGGACTCATTCTGAATGGTTAAGGTAAGGGTTAAGGTTTGGGACTCATTCTGAATAGTTAAGGTAAGGGTTAAGGTTTGGGACTCATTCTGAATAGTTAAGGTAAGGGTTAATATTTGGGACTCATTCTGAATGGTTAAGGTAAGGGTTAAGGTTTGGGATATGGTTAAAATATAACAGTCCACTGCTGGGATCGAACATGAAACCTGATCCAGAGACATGGGATTTCACCTACTCACTTTCCCTGTTCACGATGCCCTAGCGAAATCCAAGCTTACTAAATAGCGCTCAGACCATACTCCTAGTGAAGACATTTCCCGACACCCTCAGGACAATTTTGACGTCAATCTTGAACGACCTGGCTGGGTATTTCATGATCAACATGGAGTTTCAGAGCAACTTTGTGTGTGTGTGTGTGTGTGTGTGTGTGTGTGTGTGTGTGTGTGCGTGCGTATGTATATGTGTTACACGTGTCATATTTTATTTGTATCTCTATAGTACAGCTGGAGCACTTTCCATCTAACCTCGGCTGAACCGTGTGGACAGCACTCTGTGGTTATTGAAGTTGTCTGTGTGAGCATGTGTATGAAAGAGAGAGGGTGTGTGTGTGTGCTTGTGTGTGCTTGTGTGTGCTTGTGTGTGTGTGTGTGTGTGTGTGTGTGTGTGTGTGTGTGTGTGTGTGTGTGTGCGCGTGCGTGTGATGACGCCAGTCTAAGAGCAGTCCAATTAGCAGAAGTCTTGGGACGTTGCAGAGGTCTTAGACGCCCTTCTTCTACATAGCAGAGCAGTGAAAGGAGGGCTAGTGTTACAACCGCAGTCCCTGACAGAAAAATAACAGCGGCAATGTGACACGTAAACGCCCCTGTGTCCCCCTCTCACCCCCTGTCTCACCCCCCATATCACCCCTATCTTACCTCCTCTCACCCCCTCTCACCCCATCTCACGCACTCTCACCCCCTCCCACTGCTCTCTCACCCTTCTCTCCCCCTCCTACCCCATCTCACTCGCTCTCACCCCTCCCTCAGCCCTTATTACCCTACTCACCCCCTCCCACTACTCTCTCACCCTTCTCACCCCCTCCTACCCCATCTCATCCACTCTCACCCCTCCCTCAGCCCTTATTACCCTATTCACCCATGGAACATTTTCTAAGGCCTGTTCTGACTTGAGCCATGCAGTCCTGCTTTTTTTTCACTCTCAATACCGCAGTTGGCCATGTGTGGGTGTGTGTGGATGTGTGTGGGTGTGTGTGTTTGTGTATGTTTGTGTGTGTTTTTGTGCGTATGTGCGGTCCTCCTGCTCTCTCTCTCACTGTAACTGTCTGGAGCGCTCAGAGGATATGTGACGTCACGGCGGTGTTGTGTTCTGTGTTGACGTGTTTGCGGTGAGGGAGAGATCGACCATGACACCCTAGGTCCCACAGCTCTGACTCCAGTTGAATGAGTTGATTACAATATGTGTTTATTTCACTTCTGTACTGTAGTTATAGTCCCTAATGATACTGGAATTGCAGAGCTTCATTGGTCAGACACTGTAGCCTGTATCATAAAGGATTTCTGTTGGTTTGGAACTCGCTCAGGGTAGACGTTGCCTTAACGCACAGATCTACAATCAGTGTATCATCCTACAATCCTCTAACCTTATCCGTCAATATACATGTCAAACTGGTCTAGGATCAGTGTATTCTCCCACAATCCACTAACCTTATTCATCAATATACATGTCAAACTGGTCTAGCATCTGGTTGATCTTCTTCGCACTCTGAGAGAGAGAGAGAGAGAGAGAGAGAGAACAGGGAAAAGAAAGAGAGAACAAGGAAAAGAAAGAGAGAACAAGGAAAAGAAAGAGGACAAAAAGAGAGGAAGATCAGGAGAGCAGTGGTTTATGGGTATTGTCTAGAAATCGTATTACTAGAGAGTGATACCAGCTCTGAGAACGTGCAGGATCAGATCATGGTACAGTGTGTTCCTGTGGGTCATTGAGGAGATGTATTGAGGAACAGTGTCATTCTCAGAGACGTCTTACTGGCCACTGTTTCATCCTCTGGTCTGCTCTGTTCGGCTCTAGTCCAGCTTCCTTCCACCCGTCCGTCCAATCATAACATCTGCTACGGAGGGTTCACAAAGGCCTTTCAAAGAATAGGTTGAAAAGTCAGACCTCTGTTATTTTCTGACATTGTTCTAGGACGTTGAACTGACGTAGCGGGCTGCTGAGTTGAGTGTGATTGCTGTGACTGAGGCTGTCAGTGAAAACCAACAAAGACTCTGGACCCTGAGAAGTTATTAAGTTCAGAAAGAGTATTTACAGTTCACGGTCTTCTGATTTCACACAGTTATCTGTCCAATGAGTCCACATTGGGTTTCTAACACAGGCCTTCCTATGCTAGCTGTGTGACTGTTAGCTACTCTACCCTACAGCTCAGCTGCTCCAGTGAAGGACACTGGATTTAGCCACCACTCCTGACAACTCCTCCCAAACAGGCCTGTAGTATCTTACTGTTTATTTAACCAGATAATTCCAGTTCAGATATGCTCCTCTCGCCAAATGCCTGGCTTTTGTGTTCCGTTTGGAGAAGAGGGGCCAATGTTAATAACTCATGTGTTTATAATCTGTGGATAACAAACAGTCACTGCAGGCTAATTTGTGTTTCTATGTGTGTGTGTGTGTGTGTGTGTGTGTGTGTGTGTGTGTGTGTGTGTGTGTGTGTGTGTGTGTGTGTGTGTGTGTGTGTGTGTGTGTGTGTGTGTTATTGATGAATCGGGGGTTTAATCTTCCTAAGTGTTCTGTAGCAGCAGAGGGTCCAGTATTTCATTATCCCTGAAACTGGGCCATCCTGCTGTTAGTCATCCACCCATCACCTCCTCCACACACACGTTCATGCGTGTACAGTACGTGAAGGTGTGTGTGCATCTGGGGAGAGTGTATATTAGAGAGTATTACATGGTAGATTTAGGATAAGATAACAGGATGTTTATTCTGTATAAGGATGAAGGTGCATAGTTTGTAGGACAGGGCTGAAGGCTGAGCCTGATGTGAATCACCACTAATGTAATGGATAAATCACCACATATCAACATTAACCCTATGTTGAACTAACCCTAACATTGCTTTGTCTTATCATCAGCCAACAGGAGAAAATATATGGCTAGTTTTAGCTTTTAGCAGATGTAATGTGTTTACTAATATGGAGTCACTTTTCCTGATCATGGCTAAGGCCCGGATTCATTCAAGGGCATGGGTGACCTCAGATCCTGAAAAAGTTACACAGCTGCACCATCGAGAGCATCCTGACTAGCTGCATCATCGAGAGCATCCTGACTAGTTGCATCATCGCTTGGTTTTGCAACTGCTCGGCGTGTGACCGCAAGGTGCTACAGAGGGTAGTGCGCCAAACTTCCTACTATCCAGGACCTCTATACCAGCCGGTGTCAGAGGAAGGCACTAAAAATGGTCAAAGACTCCAGCCATCCAAGTCATAGACTGTTCTCTCTGCTATCGTATGGCAGGAGGCACCGGATTGCCAAGTCTGGGAGCAAAAAGCTCCTTAACAGCTTTTACCCCTGAGACATAATACTGCTGAACAGTTCATCTAATGGCTATATGCATTGACCCCTGATTTGATTAGTATTTCTTATTATATTTTGCACTGATTCTCTTGCACAGCCTCGATGTACAGTACACTCACTGGACTCTAACCACACAACCACACATGTTACAATGACACTCTAACACACACAGACACAAACACAAACATCCCACACACACACATTCCTTCACACTCTTCACATGGTGCTGCTGTCTGTTTATTATCTATGCATATTCACTTTACCCCTACCTACATGTACATATTACCTCAATTACCTCGACTAACCCGTACCCCTGCACATTGACTCTGTATCGGTACCCGTTGTTTATAGCCTGCACATTGACTCTGTATCGGTACCCGTTGTTTATAGCCTGCACATTGACTCTGTATCGGTACCCGTTGTTTATAGCCTGCACATTGACTCTGTATCGGTACCCGTTGTTTATAGCCTGCACATTGACTCTGTATCGGTACCCGTTGTTTATAGCCTGCACATTGACTCTGTATCGGTACCCGTTGTATATAGCCTGCACATTGACTCTGTATCAGTACCCGTTGTTTATAGCCTGCACATTGACTCTGTATCAGTACCCGTTGTATATAGCCTGCACATTGACTCTGTATCAGTACCCGTTGTATATAACCTCCACATTGACTCTGTATCAGTACCCGTTGTTTATAGCCTCCACATTGACTCTGTATCAGTACCCGTTGTATATAACCTCCACATTGACTCTGTATCAGTACCCGTTGTATATAACCTCCACATTGACTCTGTATCGGTACCACCTGTATATAGCCTCCACATTGACTCTGTACCAGTACTACCTGTATATAACCTCCACATTGACTCTGTACCAGTACTACCTGTATATAACCTCCACATTGACTCTGTATCGGTACCCGTTGTTTATAGCCTGCACATTGACTCTGTATCGGTACCCGTTGTTTATAGCCTGCACATTGACTCTGTATCGGTACCACCTGTATATAGTCTCCACATTGACTCTGTACCAGTACTACCTGTATATAACCTCCACATTGACTCTGTATCAGTACCCGTTGTATATAGCCTGCACATTGACTCTGTATCGGTACCCGTTGTATATAGCCTGCACATTGACTCTGTATCGGTACCCGTTGTATATAGCCTGCACATTGACTCTGTATCAGTACCCGTTGTATATAGCCTTCACATTGACTCTGTATCAGTACCCCCTGTATATAGCCTTCACATTGACTCTGTATCAGTACCCGTTGTATATAGCCTGCACATTGACTCTGTATCAGTACCCGTTGTTTATAGCCTGCACATTGACTCTGTATCAGTACCCGTTGTTTATAGCCTTCACATTGACTCTGTATCGGTACCCGTTGTATATAGCCTTCACATTGACTCTGTATCAGTACCCGTTGTTTATAGCCTGCACATTGACTCTGTATCAGTACCCGTTGTTTATAGCCTGCACATTGACTCTGTATCGGTACCCATTGTATATAGCCTTCACATTGACTCTGTATCAGTACCCGTTGTATATAGCCTGCACATTGACTCTGTATCAGTACCCGTTGTTTATAGCCTGCACATTGACTCTGTATCAGTACCCGTTGTTTATAGCCTTCACATTGACTCTGTATCGGTACCCGTTGTATATAGCCTTCACATTGACTCTGTATCAGTACCCGTTGTTTATAGCCTGCACATTGACTCTGTATCAGTACCCGTTGTTTATAGCCTGCACATTGACTCTGTATCGGTACCCATTGTTTATAGCCTCCACATTGACTCTGTATCAGTACCCGTTGTTTATAGCCTGCACATTGACTCTGTATCAGTACCCATTGTTTATAGCCTCCACATTGACTCTGTATCAGTACCCGTTGTTTATAGCCTCCACATTGACTCTGTACCAGTACCACCTGTATATAGCCTCCACATTGACTCTGTACCAGTACTACCTGTATATAACCTCCACATTGACTCTGTACCAGTACTACCTGTATATAACCTCCACATTGACTCTGTATCAGTACCCCCTGTATATAGCCTCCACATTGACTCTGTATCAGTACTACCTGTATATAGCCTCCACATTGACTCTGTATCAGTACTACCTGTATATAGCCTCCACATTGACTCTGTATCAGTACTACCTGTATATAGCCTCCACATTGACTCTGTATCAGTACTACCTGTATATAACCTCCACATTGACTCTGTATCAGTACCCGTTGTATATAGCCTGCACATTGACTCTGTATCGGTACCCGTTGTATATAGCCTGCACATTGACTCTGTATCGGTACCCGTTGTATATAGCCTGCACATTGACTCTGTATCAGTACCCGTTGTTTATAGCCTGCACATTGACTCTGTATCAGTACCCGTTGTATATAGCCTGCACATTGACTCTGTATCAGTACCCGTTGTATATAACCTCCACATTGACTCTGTATCAGTACCCGTTGTTTATAGCCTCCACATTGACTCTGTATCAGTACCCGTTGTATATAACCTCCACATTGACTCTGTATCAGTACCCGTTGTATATAACCTCCACATTGACTCTGTATCGGTACCACCTGTATATAGCCTCCACATTGACTCTGTACCAGTACTACCTGTATATAACCTCCACATTGACTCTGTACCAGTACTACCTGTATATAACCTCCACATTGACTCTGTATCGGTACCCGTTGTATATAGCCTGCACATTGACTCTGTATCGGTACCCGTTGTTTATAGCCTGCACATTGACTCTGTATCGGTACCACCTGTATATAGTCTCCACATTGACTCTGTACCAGTACTACCTGTATATAACCTCCACATTGACTCTGTATCAGTACCCGTTGTATATAGCCTGCACATTGACTCTGTATCGGTACCCGTTGTATATAGCCTGCACATTGACTCTGTATCGGTACCCGTTGTATATAGCCTGCACATTGACTCTGTATCAGTACCCGTTGTATATAGCCTTCACATTGACTCTGTATCAGTACCCCCTGTATATAGCCTTCACATTGACTCTGTATCAGTACCCGTTGTATATAGCCTGCACATTGACTCTGTATCAGTACCCGTTGTTTATAGCCTGCACATTGACTCTGTATCAGTACCCGTTGTTTATAGCCTTCACATTGACTCTGTATCGGTACCCGTTGTATATAGCCTTCACATTGACTCTGTATCAGTACCCGTTGTTTATAGCCTGCACATTGACTCTGTATCAGTACCCGTTGTTTATAGCCTGCACATTGACTCTGTATCGGTACCCATTGTATATAGCCTTCACATTGACTCTGTATCAGTACCCGTTGTATATAGCCTGCACATTGACTCTGTATCAGTACCCGTTGTTTATAGCCTGCACATTGACTCTGTATCAGTACCCGTTGTTTATAGCCTTCACATTGACTCTGTATCGGTACCCGTTGTATATAGCCTTCACATTGACTCTGTATCAGTACCCGTTGTTTATAGCCTGCACATTGACTCTGTATCAGTACCCGTTGTTTATAGCCTGCACATTGACTCTGTATCGGTACCCATTGTTTATAGCCTCCACATTGACTCTGTATCAGTACCCGTTGTTTATAGCCTGCACATTGACTCTGTATCAGTACCCATTGTTTATAGCCTCCACATTGACTCTGTATCAGTACCCGTTGTTTATAGCCTCCACATTGACTCTGTACCAGTACCACCTGTATATAGCCTCCACATTGACTCTGTACCAGTACTACCTGTATATAACCTCCACATTGACTCTGTACCAGTACTACCTGTATATAACCTCCACATTGACTCTGTATCAGTACCCCCTGTATATAGCCTCCACATTGACTCTGTATCAGTACTACCTGTATATAGCCTCCACATTGACTCTGTATCAGTACTACCTGTATATAGCCTCCACATTGACTCTGTATCAGTACTACCTGTATATAGCCTCCACATTGACTCTGTATCAGTACTACCTGTATATAACCTCCACATTGACTCTGTATCAGTACCCGTTGTATATAGCCTGCACATTGACTCTGTATCGGTACCCGTTGTATATAGCCTGCACATTGACTCTGTATCGGTACCCGTTGTATATAGCCTGCACATTGACTCTGTATCAGTACCCGTTGTATATAGCCTTCACATTGACTCTGTATCAGTACCCCCTGTATATAGCCTGCACATTGACTCTGTATCAGTACCACCTGTATATAGCCTGCACATTGACTCTGTATCAGTACCCCCTGTTTATAGCCTGCACATTGACTCTGTATCGGTACCCGTTGTATATAGCCTGCACATTGACTCTGTATCAGTACCCGTTGTTTATAGCCTGCACATTGACTCTGTATCAGTACCCGTTGTTTATAGCCTGCACATTGACTCTGTATCGGTACCCGTTGTATATAGCCTGCACATTGACTCTGTATCAGTACCCGTTGTTTATAGCCTGCACATTGACTCTGTATCGGTACCCGTTGTATATAGCCTGCACATTGACTCTGTATCAGTACCCGTTGTTTATAGCCTGCACATTGACTCTGTATCGGTACCCGTTGTATATAGCCTGCACATTGACTCTGTATCAGTACCCGTTGTTTATAGCCTGCACATTGACTCTGTATCGGTACCCGTTGTATATAGCCTGCACATTGACTCTGTATCAGTACCCGTTGTTTATAGCCTGCACATTGACTCTGTATCGGTACCCGTTGTATATAACCTCCACATTGACTCTGTATCAGTACCCGTTGTTTATAGCCTGCACATTGACTCTGTATCAGTACCCATTGTTTATAGCCTTCACATTGACTCTGTACCAGTACCCGTTGTTTATAGCCTTCACATTGACTCTGTACCAGTACCCGTTGTTTATAGCCTCCACATTGACTCTGTATCGGTACCCGTTGTTTATAGCCTCCACATTGACTCTGTATCGGTACCACCTGTATATAGCCTGCACATTGACTCTGTATCGGTACCACCTGTATATAGCCTCCACATTGACTCTGTATCGGTACCACCTGTATATAGCCTCCACATTGACTCTGTACCAGTACCCCCTGTATATAGCCTCCACATTGACTCTGTACCAGTACCACCTGTA
This sequence comes from Oncorhynchus clarkii lewisi, assembly GCF_045791955.1. Lineage (NCBI taxonomy): Eukaryota > Metazoa > Chordata > Actinopteri > Salmoniformes > Salmonidae > Oncorhynchus > Oncorhynchus clarkii. The sequence goes on along the minus strand of NW_027259176.1, from coordinate 2,481 downwards.
TATAGCCTCCACATTGACTCTGTATCAGTACCCATTGTTTATAGCCTTCACATTGACTCTGTACCAGTACCCGTTGTTTATAGCCTTCACATTGACTCTGTACCAGTACCCGTTGTTTATAGCCTCCACATTGACTCTGTATCGGTACCCGTTGTTTATAGCCTCCACATTGACTCTGTATCGGTACCACCTGTATATAGCCTGCACATTGACTCTGTATCGGTACCACCTGTATATAGCCTCCACATTGACTCTGTATCGGTACCACCTGTATATAGCCTCCACATTGACTCTGTACCAGTACCCCCTGTATATAGCCTGCACATTGACTCTGTATCGGTACCACCTGTATATAGCCTCCACATTGACTCTGTATCGGTACCACCTGTTTATAGCCTCCACATTGACTCTGTACCAGTACCCCCTGTATATAGCCTCCACATTGACTCTGTATCGGTACCCGTTGTTTATAGCCTTGTTGTTGTTATTTAATTGTGTTATGATTTTTTCCTCCAGTTTATTTAGAAAACATTTTTACTCTACATTTTTAAAGCTCTGCATTGTTGGTTAAGGGCTCGTAAGTAAGCATTTCACGGTAAGGTCTACACCTGTTTTTTGGAGCGCATGTGACAAATAAAATGTGATGTGATTTGTCTAGGTGTAATATAATAGTCAATGGAAGCCCTGTCGTTAATCCAGGAGTTCAGGAGGACGATCCCAGAGTTACCTTTACTCTGGCAACCTGCATAGGCAATAGAAACAGAATAAAAAGATACCTGTTTAAGTGAAAAGAGTGACCATATGAAAATAGTGACCATATGAAAAGTGACCATATGAAAATAGTGACCATGTGAAAAGAGTGACCTTGTGAAGAGTGACCGTGTGAAGAGTGACCATATGAAAATAGTGAACATATGAAAAGAGTGACCATGTGAAAAGAGTGACCAAGTGAAAAGAGTGACCATATGAAAAGAGTGACCATGTGAAAAGAGTGACCATGTGAAAAGAGTGACCATATGAAAAGAGTGACCATGTGAAAAGAGTGACCATGTGAAAAGAGTGACCATGTGAAAAGAGTGACCAAGTGAAAAGAGTGACCATGTGAAAAGAGTGACCATGTGAAAAGAGTGACCATGTGAAAAGAGTGACCATGTGAAAAGAGTGACCATGTGAAAAGAGTGACCATGTGAAAAGAGTGACCATGTGAAAAGAGTGACCATGTGAAAAGAGTGACCATATGAAAAGAGTGACCAAGTGAAAAGAGTGACCATATGAAAAGAGTGACCATATGAAAAGAGTGAACATATGAAAAGAGCTACCGTGTGAAGAGTGACCATATGAAAATAGTGACCATATGAAAAGAGTGACCATGTGAAAAGAGTGACCAAGTGAAAAGAGTGACCATATGAAAAGAGTGACCATGTGAAAAGAGTGACCATGTGAAAAGAGTGACCATATGAAAAGAGTGACCATGTGAAAAGAGTGACCATGTGAAAAGAGTGACCATGTGAAAAGAGTGACCATGTGAAAAGAGTGACCAAGTGAAAAGAGTGACCATATGAAAAGAGTGACCATGTGAAAAGAGTGACCATATGAAAAGAGTGACCATGTGAAAAGAGTGACCATGTGAAAAGAGTGACCATGTGAAAAGAGTGACCATGTGAAAAGAGTGACCATGTGAAAAGAGTGACCATTTGAAAAGAGTGACCATGTGAAAAGAGTGACCATATGAAAAGAGTGACCATGTGAAAAGAGTGACCATGTGAAAAGAGTGACCAAGTGAAAAGAGTGACCATATGAAGAGTGAACACATGAAAATAGCTACCATGTGAAAAGAGTGACCATGTGAAGAGTGACCATATGAAAATAGTGATCATATGAAAAGAGTGACCATGTGAAGAGTGACCATATGAAAAGAGTGACCATGTGAAGAGTGACCATGTGAAGAGTGACCATATTACTGTATCCGTGGCAGTCCTATTACAGAGGGTTGTTTCTGATAGTTAATTAATGAGCTTTATTTTCCCTCTCCTTCCATTTATTTTCTCTTCTCCCACTCCCTCATTCCTCCTGTTCAGGTGTCCTGTCTCCACTCACAGACTGTGACAGGTGTGCTCTGTGCCAGGAGGTAAAGCAGCAGTGTGTGTGTGTGTTTGCCAATGCCAGGAGGTGCCAACGCAGAGCAGAAACAGTACCCAGCTGGAGAGGGTGTCCCCTGTCACACACACTGATTACACCTGACACCTGCAAGGCTATGGATCTGCAGTTCTCCATGTTTTGGTGAAACACACGCACATGCACACACACACTCGCACACACACACCAGCCTGGTTTGGCTGATGGGTTATTAGGTGACATTGCTATACATGAGTCTGTACATTCTGTGTGTGTGTGTGTGTGTGTGTATGTGTGTGTGTGTGTGTGTGTGTGTGTGTGTGTGTGTGTGTGTGTGTGTGTTTATGTGTGTGTGTGTGTGTGTTC
>NW_027259175.1:0-38701 GCF_045791955.1 Oncorhynchus clarkii lewisi | reverse complement strand
TGAGCGCCCCGTCCTCCAGCTCGGCGGCACCTCTGTCAGGGGAACCCGCTGACGCACCCAGGTCTGGGCCATCCAGTCCCACCGCCCCTGAAGACGGAAGCTCTCCTGAGGCCCCTGGTCGACACAGTTCTCCTCACCCTGACCACTCCTCTGATTCAGAGGTAATTATACTTGACCTTTTGTGTTGGTAAAAAAAATACATGCTATTGCAACAATTCAGAGACTGGCGGATTAATACTTTTCTGTGGTTGATCATTGTTTATTGCAAGCATCCTTAACCTTAGCAGCGAAAGGGTGCTTGGCAAGGAACAGGTTAAGGACTACACCAAGCCTAGCGAGTACACAGGTAAGTCAAGTAAGAGAATGAACATTTACATCAGTTGCATTAATTACATCCCATTAACACTTCTCTGCTTTTTATTTTTTTTATTTCATAGGGGAACTCCTCGGAGTGGAGTACCTGTACTCGCAGACTGGCAGAGTGCTGCAGGATGTCAGCGGGGACCCTGACCTTCCGGAAGAGGCAGCCGCTTTCGAGCAGCTCGACGAGGAGGACGAGGGCTTTCAGGAGGAGGATGTAGACCAGACAGTCCACATCCCTCATGTCCCTCGTATGAGCGCCCCGTCCTCCAGCTCGGCGGCACCTCTGTCAGGGGAACCCGCTGACGCACCCAGGTCTGGGCCATCCAGTCCCACCGCCCCTGAAGACGGAAGCTCTCCTGAGGCCCCTGGTCGACACAGTTCTCCTCACCCTGACCACTCCTCTGATTCAGAGGTAATTATACTTGACCTTTTGTGTTGGTAAAAAAAATACATGCTATTGCAACAATTCAGAGACTGGCGGATTAATACTTTTCTGTGGTTGATCATTGTTTATTGCAAGCATCCTTAACCTTAGCAGCGAAAGGGTGCTTGGCAAGGAACAGGTTAAGGACTACACCAAGCCTAGCGAGTACACAGGTAAGTCAAGTAAGAGAATGAACATTTACATCAGTTGCATTAATTACATCCCATTAACACTTCTCTGCTTTTTATTTTTTTTATTTCATAGGGGAACTCCTCGGAGTGGAGTACCTGTACTCGCAGACTGGCCGAGTGCTGCAGGATGTCAGCGGGGACCCTGACCTTCCGGAAGAGGCAGCCGCTGTCGAGCAGCTCGACGAGGAGGACGAGGGCTTTCAGGAGGAGGATGTAGACCAGAAGTCCACATCCCTCATGTCCCTCGTATGAGCGCCCCGTCCTCCAGCTCGGCGGCACCTCTGTCAGGGGAACCCGCTGACGCACCCAGGTCTGGGCCATCCAGTCCCACCGCCCCTGAAGACGGAAGCTCTCCTGAGGCCCCTGGTCGACACAGTTCTCCTCACCCTGACCACTCCTCTGATTCAGAGGTAATTATACTTGACCTTTTGTGTTGGTAAAAAAAATACATGCTATTGCAACAATTCAGAGACTGGCGGATTAATACTTTTCTGTGGTTGATCATTGTTTATTGCAAGCATCCTTAACCTTAGCAGCGAAAGGGTGCTTGGCAAGGAACAGGTTAAGGACTACACCAAGCCTAGTGAGTACACAGGTAAGTCAAGTAAGAGAATGAACATTTACATCAGTTGCATTAATTACATCCCATTAACACTTCTCTGCTTTTTATTTTTTTTATTTCATAGGGGAACTCCTCGGAGTGGAGTACCTGTACTCGCAGACTGGCAGAGTGCTGCAGGATGTCAGCGGGGACCCTGACCTTCCGGAAGAGGCAGCCGCTGTCGAGCAGCTCGACGAGGAGGACGAGGGCTTTCAGGAGGAGGATGTAGACCAGACAGTCCACATCCCTCATGTCCCTCGTATGAGCGCCCCGTCCTCCAGCTCGGCGGCACCTCTGTCAGGGGAACCCGCTGACGCACCCAGGTCTGGGCCATCCAGTCCCACCGCCCCTGAAGACGGAAGCTCTCCTGAGGCCCCTGGTCGACACAGTTCTCCTCACCCTGACCACTCCTCTGATTCAGAGGTAATTATACTTGACCTTTTGTGTTGGTAAAAAAAATACATGCTATTGCAACAATTCAGAGACTGGCGGATTAATACTTTTCTGTGGTTGATCATTGTTTATTGCAAGCATCCTTAACCTTAGCAGCGAAAGGGTGCTTGGCAAGGAACAGGTTAAGGACTACACCAAGCCTAGTGAGTACACAGGTAAGTCAAGTAAGAGAATGAACATTTACATCAGTTGCATTAATTACATCCCATTAACACTTCTCTACTCTGCTTTTTATTTTTTTTATTTCATAGGGGAACTCCTCGGAGTGGAGTACCTGTACTCGCAGACTGGCAGAGTGCTGCAGGATGTCAGCGGGGACCCTGACCTTCCGGAAGAGGCAGCCGCTGTCGAGCAGCTCGACGAGGAGGACGAGGGCTTTCAGGAGGAGGATGTAGACCAGACAGTCCACATCCCTCATGTCCCTCCCCTCGTATGAGCGCCCCGTCCTCCAGCTCGGCGGCACCTCTGTCAGGGGAACCCGCTGACGCACCCAGGTCTGGGCCATCCAGTCCCACCGCCCCTGAAGACGGAAGCTCTCCTGAGGCCCCTGGTCGACACAGTTCTCCTCACCCTGACCACTCCTCTGATTCAGAGGTAATTATACTTGACCTTTTGTGTTGGTAAAAAAAAGACATGCTATTGCAACAATTCAGAGACTGGCGGATTAATACTTTTCTGTGGTTGATCATTGTTTATTGCAAGCATCCTTAACCTTAGCAGCGAAAGGGTGCTTGGCAAGGAACAGGTTAAGGACTACACCAAGCCTAGCGAGTACACAGGTAAGTCAAGTAAGAGAATGAACATTTACATCAGTTGCATTAATTACATCCCATTAACACTTCTCTACTCTGCTTTTTATTTTTTTGATTTCATAGGGGAACTCCTCGGAGTGGAGTACCTGTACTCGCAGACTGGCAGAGTGCTGCAGGATGTCAGCGGGGACCCTGACCTTCCGGAAGAGGCAGCCGCTTTCGAGCAGCTCGACGAGGAGGACGAGGGCTTTCAGGAGGAGGATGTAGACCAGACAGTCCACATCCCTCATGTCCCTCGTATGAGCGCCCCGTCCTCCAGCTCGGCGGCACCTCTGTCAGGGGAACCCGCTGACGCACCCAGGTCTGGGCCATCCAGTCCCACCGCCCCTGAAGACGGAAGCTCTCCTGAGGCCCCTGGTCGACACAGTTCTCCTCACCCTGACCACTCCTCTGATTCAGAGGTAATTATACTTGACCTTTTGTGTTGGTAAAAAAAATACATGCTATTGCAACAATTCAAAGACTGGCGGATTAATACTTTTCTGTGGTTGATCATTGTTTATTGCAAGCATCCTTAACCTTAGCAGCGAAAGGGTGCTTGGCAAGGAACAGGTTAAGGACTACACCAAGCCTAGCGAGTACACAGGTAAGTCAAGTAAGAGAATGAACATTTACATCAGTTGCATTAATTACATCCCATTAACACTTCTCTGCTTTTTTTTTTTTTTTATTTCATAGGGGAACTCCTCGGAGTGGAGTACCTGTACTCGCAGACTGGCAGAGTGCTGCAGGATGTCAGCGGGGACCCTGACCTTCCGGAAGAGGCAGCCGCTGTCGAGCAGCTCGACGAGGAGGACGAGGGCTTTCAGGAGGAGGATGTAGACCAGAAGTCCACATCCCTCATGTCCCTCGTATGAGCGCCCCGTCCTCCAGCTCGGCGGCACCTCTGTCAGGGGAACCCGCTGACGCACCCAGGTCTGGGCCATCCAGTCCCACCGCCCCTGAAGACGGAAGCTCTCCTGAGGCCCCTGGTCGACACAGTTCTCCTCACCCTGACCACTCCTCTGATTCAGAGGTAATTATACTTGACCTTTTGTGTTGGTAAAAAAAATACATGCTATTGCAACAATTCAGAGACTGGCGGATTAATACTTTTCTGTGGTTGATCATTGTTTATTGCAAGCATCCTTAACCTTAGCAGCGAAAGGGTGCTTGGCAAGGAACAGGTTAAGGACTACACCAAGCCTAGCGAGTACACAGGTAAGTCAAGTAAGAGAATGAACATTTACATCAGTTGCATTAATTACATCCCATTAACACTTCTCTGCTTTTTATTTTTTTTATTTCATAGGGGAACTCCTCGGAGTGGAGTACCTGTACTCGCAGACTGGCAGAGTGCTGCAGGATGTCAGCGGGGACCCTGACCTTCCGGAAGAGGCAGCCGCTGTCGAGCAGCTCGACGGGAGGACGAGGGCTTTCAGGAGGAGGATGTAGACCAGACAGTCCACATCCCTCATGTCCCTCGTATGAGCGCCCCGTCCTCCAGCTCGGCGGCACCTCTGTCAGGGGAACCCGCTGACGCACCCAGGTCTGGGCCATCCAGTCCCACCGCCCCTGAAGACGGAAGCTCTCCTGAGGCCCCTGGTCGACACAGTTCTCCTCACCCTGACCACTCCTCTGATTCAGAGGTAATTATACTTGACCTTTTGTGTTGGTAAAAAAAATACATGCTATTGCAACAATTCAGAGACTGGCGGATTAATACTTTTCTGTGGTTGATCATTGTTTATTGCAAGCATCCTTAACCTTAGCAGCGAAAGGGTGCTTGGCAAGGAACAGGTTAAGGACTACACCAAGCCTAGTGAGTACACAGGTAAGTCAAGTAAGAGAATGAACATTTACATCAGTTGCATTAATTACATCCCATTAACACTTCTCTGCTTTTTATTTTTTTTATTTCATAGGGGAACTCCTCGGAGTGGAGTACCTGTACTCGCAGACTGGCAGAGTGCTGCAGGATGTCAGCGGGGACCCTGACCTTCCGGAAGAGGCAGCCGCTGTCGAGCAGCTCGACGAGGAGGACGAGGGCTTTCAGGAGGAGGATGTAGACCAGACAGTCCACATCCCTCATGTCCCTCGTATGAGCGCCCCGTCCTCCAGCTCGGCGGCACCTCTGTCAGGGGAACCCGCTGACGCACCCAGGTCTGGGCCATCCAGTCCCACCGCCCCTGAAGACGGAAGCTCTCCTGAGGCCCCTGGTCGACACAGTTCTCCTCACCCTGACCACTCCTCTGATTCAGAGGTAATTATACTTGACCTTTTGTGTTGGTAAAAAAAATACATGCTATTGCAACAATTCAGAGACTGGCGGATTAATACTTTTCTGTGGTTGATCATTGTTTATTGCAAGCATCCTTAACCTTAGCAGCGAAAGGGTGCTTGGCAAGGAACAGGTTAAGGACTACACCAAGCCTAGTGAGTACACAGGTAAGTCAAGTAAGAGAATGAACATTTACATCAGTTGCATTAATTACATCCCATTAACACTTCTCTACTCTGCTTTTTATTTTTTTTATTTCATAGGGGAACTCCTCGGAGTGGAGTACCTGTACTCGCAGACTGGCAGAGTGCTGCAGGATGTCAGCGGGGACCCTGACCTTCCGGAAGAGGCAGCCGCTGTCGAGCAGCTCGACGAGGAGGACGAGGGCTTTCAGGAGGAGGATGTAGACCAGACAGTCCACATCCCTCATGTCCCTCGTATGAGCGCCCCGTCCTCCAGCTCGGCGGCACCTCTGTCAGGGGAACCCGCTGACGCACCCAGGTCTGGGCCATCCAGTCCCACCGCCCCTGAAGACGGAAGCTCTCCTGAGGCCCCTGGTCGACACAGTTCTCCTCACCCTGACCACTCCTCTGATTCAGAGGTAATTATACTTGACCTTTTGTGTTGGTAAAAAAAAGACATGCTATTGCAACAATTCAGAGACTGGCGGATTAATACTTTTCTGTGGTTGATCATTGTTTATTGCAAGCATCCTTAACCTTAGCAGCGAAAGGGTGCTTGGCAAGGAACAGGTTAAGGACTACACCAAGCCTAGCGAGTACACAGGTAAGTCAAGTAAGAGAATGAACATTTACATCAGTTGCATTAATTACATCCCATTAACACTTCTCTGCTTTTTATTTTTTTTATTTCATAGGGGAACTCCTCGGAGTGGAGTACCTGTACTCGCAGACTGGCAGAGTGCTGCAGGATGTCAGCGGGGACCCTGACCTTCCGGAAGAGGCAGCCGCTGTCGAGCAGCTCGACGAGGAGGACGAGGGCTTTCAGGAGGAGGATGTAGACCAGACAGTCCACATCCCTCATGTCCCTCGTATGAGCGCCCCGTCCTCCAGCTCGGCGGCACCTCTGTCAGGGGAACCCGCTGACGCACCCAGGTCTGGGCCATCCAGTCCCACCGCCCCTGAAGACGGAAGCTCTCCTGAGGCCCCTGGTCGACACAGTTCTCCTCACCCTGACCACTCCTCTGATTCAGAGGTAATTAATTACTTGACCTTTTGTGTCGGTAAAAAAAATACATGCTATTGCAACAATTCAGAGACTGGCGGATTAATACTTTTCTGTGGTTGATCATTGTTTATTGCAAGCATCCTTAACCTTAGCAGCGAAAGGGTGCTTGGCAAGGAACAGGTTAAGGACTACACCAAGCCTAGTGAGTACACAGGTAAGTCAAGTAAGAGAATGAACATTTACATCAGTTGCATTAATTACATCCCATTAACACTTCTCTGCTTTTTATTTTTTTTATTTCATAGGGGAACTCCTCGGAGTGGAGTACCTGTACTCGCAGACTGGCAGAGTGCTGCAGGATGTCAGCGGGGACCCTGACCTTCCGGAAGAGGCAGCCGCTGTCGAGCAGCTCGACGAGGAGGACGAGGGCTTTCAGGAGGAGGATGTAGACCAGACAGTCCACATCCCTCATGTCCCTCGTATGAGCGCCCCGTCCTCCAGCTCGGCGGCACCTCTGTCAGGGGAACCCGCTGACGCACCCAGGTCTGGGCCATCCAGTCCCACCGCCCCTGAAGACGGAAGCTCTCCTGAGGCCCCTGGTCGACACAGTTCTCCTCACCCTGACCACTCCTCTGATTCAGAGGTAATTATACTTGACCTTTTGTGTTGGTAAAAAAAATACATGCTATTGCAACAATTCAGAGACTGGCGGATTAATACTTTTCTGTGGTTATTTCATCCTTAGCAGGGAACTCTACACCAAGCCTAGTGAGTACACAGGAGTGGAGTACCTGTACTCGCAGACTGCTGCAGGATGTCAGCGGGGACCCTGACCTTCCGGGAAGAGGCAGCCGCTGTCGAGCAGCTCGACGAGGAGGACGAGGGCTTTCAGGAGGAGGATGTAGACCAGAAGTCCACATCCCTCATGTCCCTCGTATGAGCGCCCCGTCCTCCAGCTCGGCGGCACCTCTGTCAGGGGAACCCGCTGACGCACCCAGGTCTGGGCCATCCAGTCCCACCGCCCCTGAAGACGGAAGCTCTCCTGAGGCCCCTGGTCGACACAGTTCTCCTCACCCTGACCACTCCTCTGATTCAGAGGTAATTATACTTGACCTTTTGTGTTGGTAAAAAAAATACATGCTATTGCAACAATTCAGAGACTGGCGGATTAATACTTTTCTGTGGTTGATCATTGTTTATTGCAAGCATCCTTAACCTTAGCAGCGAAAGGGTGCTTGGCAAGGAACAGGTTAAGGACTACACCAAGCCTAGCGAGTACACAGGTAAGTCAAGTAAGAGAATGAACATTTACATCAGTTGCATTAATTACATCCCATTAACACTTCTCTGCTTTTTATTTTTTTTATTTCATAGGGGAACTCCTCGGAGTGGAGTACCTGTACTCGCAGACTGCTGCAGGATGTCAGCGGGGACCCTGACCTTCCGGAAGAGGCAGCCGCTGTCGAGCAGCTCGACGAGGAGGACGAGGGCTTTCAGGAGGAGGATGTAGACCAGACAGTCCACATCCCTCATGTCCCTCCCCTCGTATGAGCGCCCCGTCCTCCAGCTCGGCGGCACCTCTGTCAGGGGAACCCGCTGACGCACCCAGGTCTGGGCCATCCAGTCCCACCGCCCCTGAAGACGGAAGCTCTCCTGAGGCCCCTGGTCGACACAGTTCTCCTCACCCTGACCACTCCTCTGATTCAGAGGTAATTATACTTGACCTTTTGTGTCGGTAAAAAAAATACATGCTATTGCAACAATTCAGAGACTGGCGGATTAATACTTTTCTGTGGTTGATCATTGTTTATTGCAAGCATCCTTAACCTTAGCAGCGAAAGGGTGCTTGGCAAGGAACAGGTTAAGGACTACACCAAGCCTAGTGAGTACACAGGTAAGTCAAGTAAGAGAATGAACATTTACATCAGTTGCATTAATTACATCCCATTAACACTTCTCTGCTTTTTATTTTTTTTATTTCATAGGGGAACTCCTCGGAGTGGAGTACCTGTACTCGCAGACTGGCAGAGTGCTGCAGGATGTCAGCGGGGACCCTGACCTTCCGGAAGAGGCAGCCGCTGTCGAGCAGCTCGACGAGGAGGACGAGGGCTTTCAGGAGGAGGATGTAGACCAGACAGTCCACATCCCTCATGTCCCTCGTATGAGCGCCCCGTCCTCCAGCTCGGCGGCACCTCTGTCAGGGGAACCCGCTGACGCACCCAGGTCTGGGCCATCCAGTCCCACCGCCCCTGAAGACGGAAGCTCTCCTGAGGCCCCTGGTCGACACAGTTCTCCTCACCCTGACCACTCCTCTGATTCAGAGGTAATTATACTTGACCTTTTGTGTTGGTAAAAAAAATACATGCTATTGCAACAATTCAGAGACTGGCGGATTAATACTTTTCTGTGGTTGATCATTGTTTATTGCAAGCAAGACCAGACCTCTGTCAGGGGAACCCGCTGACGCACCCAGGTCTGGGCCATCCAGTCCCACCGCCCCTGAAGACGGAAGCTCTCCTGAGGCCCCTGGGCTTTCAGGAGGAGGATGTAGACCAGACAGTCCACATCCCTCATGTCCCTCGTATGAGCGCCCCGTCCTCCAGCTCGGCGGCACCTCTGTCAGGGGAACCCGCTGACGCACCCAGGTCTGGGCCATCCAGTCCCACCGCCCCTGAAGACGGAAGCTCTCCTGAGGCCCCTGGTCGACACAGTTCTCCTCACCCTGACCACTCCTCTGATTCAGAGGTAATTATACTTGACCTTTTGTGTTGGTAAAAAAAATACATGCTATTGCAACAATTCAGAGACTGGCGGATTAATACTTTTCTGTGGTTGATCATTGTTTATTGCAAGCATCCTTAACCTTAGCAGCGAAAGGGTGCTTGGCAAGGAACAGGTTAAGGACTACACCAAGCCTAGCGAGTACACAGGTAAGTCAAGTAAGAGAATGAACATTTACATCAGTTGCATTAATTACATCCCATTAACACTTCTCTGCTTTTTATTTTTTTTATTTCATAGGGGAACTCCTCGGAGTGGAGTACCTGTACTCGCAGACTGGCAGAGTGCTGCAGGATGTCAGCGGGGACCCTGACCTTCCGGAAGAGGCAGCCGCTGTCGAGCAGCTCGACGAGGAGGACGAGGGCTTTCAGGAGGAGGATGTAGACCAGACAGTCCACATCCCTCATGTCCCTCGTATGAGCGCCCCGTCCTCCAGCTCGGCGGCACCTCTGTCAGGGGAACCCGCTGACGCACCCAGGTCTGGGCCATCCAGTCCCACCGCCCCTGAAGACGGAAGCTCTCCTGAGGCCCCTGGTCGACACAGTTCTCCTCACCCTGACCACTCCTCTGATTCAGAGGTAATTATACTTGACCTTTTGTGTTGGTAAAAAAAATACATGCTATTGCAACAATTCAGAGACTGGCGGATTAATACTTTTCTGTGGTTGATCATTGTTTATTGCAAGCATCCTTAACCTTAGCAGCGAAAGGGTGCTTGGCAAGGAACAGGTTAAGGACTACACCAAGCCTAGCGAGTACACAGGTAAGTCAAGTAAGAGAATGAACATTTACATCAGTTGCATTAATTACATCCCATTAACACTTCTCTGCTTTTTATTTTTTTTATTTCATAGGGGAACTCCTCGGAGTGGAGTACCTGTACTCGCAGACTGGCAGAGTGCTGCAGGATGTCAGCGGGGACCCTGACCTTCCGGAAGAGGCAGCCGCTGTCGAGCAGCTCGACGAGGAGGACGAGGGCTTTCAGGAGGAGGATGTAGACCAGAAGTCCACATCCCTCATGTCCCTCGTATGAGCGCCCCGTCCTCCAGCTCGGCGGCACCTCTGTCAGGGGAACCCGCTGACGCACCCAGGTCTGGGCCATCCAGTCCCACCGCCCCTGAAGACGGAAGCTCTCCTGAGGCCCCTGGTCGACACAGTTCTCCTCACCCTGACCACTCCTCTGATTCAGAGGTAATTATACTTGACCTTTTGTGTTGGTAAAAAAAATACATGCTATTGCAACAATTCAGAGACTGGCGGATTAATACTTTTCTGTGGTTGATCATTGTTTATTGCAAGCATCCTTAACCTTAGCAGCGAAAGGGTGCTTGGCAAGGAACAGGTTAAGGACTACACCAAGCCTAGTGAGTACACAGGTAAGTCAAGTAAGAGAATGAACATTTACATCAGTTGCATTAATTACATCCCATTAACACTTCTCTGCTTTTTATTTTTTTTATTTCATAGGGGAACTCCTCGGAGTGGAGTACCTGTACTCGCAGACTGGCAGAGTGCTGCAGGATGTCAGCGGGGACCCTGACCTTCCGGAAGAGGCAGCCGCTGTCGAGCAGCTCGACGAGGAGGACGAGGGCTTTCAGGAGGAGGATGTAGACCAGACAGTCCACATCCCTCATGTCCCTCGTATGAGCGCCCCGTCCTCCAGCTCGGCGGCACCTCTGTCAGGGGAACCCGCTGACGCACCCAGGTCTGGGCCATCCAGTCCCACCGCCCCTGAAGACGGAAGCTCTCCTGAGGCCCCTGGTCGACACAGTTCTCCTCACCCTGACCACTCCTCTGATTCAGAGGTAATTATACTTGACCTTTTGTGTTGGTAAAAAAAAGACATGCTATTGCAACAATTCAGAGACTGGCGGATTAATACTTTTCTGTGGTTGATCATTGTTTATTGCAAGCACAAGCATCCTTAACCTTAGCAGCGAAAGGGTGCTTGGCAAGGAACAGGTTAAGGACTACACCAAGCCTAGCGAGTACACAGGTAAGTCAAGTAAGAGAATGAACATTTACATCAGTTGCATTAATTACATCCCATTAACACTTCTCTGCTTTTTATTTTTTTTATTTCATAGGGGAACTCCTCGGAGTGGAGTACCTGTACTCGCAGACTGGCAGAGTGCTGCAGGATGTCAGCGGGGACCCTGACCTTCCGGAAGAGGCAGCCGCTGTCGAGCAGCTCGACGAGGAGGACGAGGGCTTTCAGGAGGAGGATGTAGACCAGACAGTCCACATCCCTCATGTCCCTCGTATGAGCGCCCCGTCCTCCAGCTCGGCGGCACCTCTGTCAGGGGAACCCGCTGACGCACCCAGGTCTGGGCCATCCAGTCCCACCGCCCCTGAAGACGGAAGCTCTCCTGAGGCCCCTGGTCGACACAGTTCTCCTCACCCTGACCACTCCTCTGATTCAGAGGTAATTATACTTGACCTTTTGTGTTGGTAAAAAAAATACATGCTATTGCAACAATTCAGAGACTGGCGGATTAATACTTTTCTGTGGTTGATCATTGTTTATTGCAAGCATCCTTAACCTTAGCAGCGAAAGGGTGCTTGGCAAGGAACAGGTTAAGGACTACACCAAGCCTAGCGAGTACACAGGTAAGTCAAGTAAGAGAATGAACATTTACATCAGTTGCATTAATTACATCCCATTAACACTTCTCTGCTTGCTTTTTATTTTTTTTATTTCATAGGGGAACTCCTCGGAGTGGAGTACCTGTACTCGCAGACTGGCAGAGTGCTGCAGGATGTCAGCGGGGACCCTGACCTTCCGGAAGAGGCAGCCGCTGTCGAGCAGCTCGACGAGGAGGACGAGGGCTTTCAGGAGGAGGATGTAGACCAGACAGTCCACATCCCTCATGTCCCTCGTATGAGCGCCCCGTCCTCCAGCTCGGCGGCACCTCTGTCAGGGGAACCCGCTGACGCACCCAGGTCTGGGCCATCCAGTCCCACCGCCCCTGAAGACGGAAGCTCTCCTGAGGCCCCTGGTCGACACAGTTCTCCTCACCCTGACCACTCCTCTGATTCAGAGGTAATTATACTTGACCTTTTGTGTTGGTAAAAAAAATACATGCTATTGCAACAATTCAGAGACTGGCGGATTAATACTTTTCTGTGGTTGATCATTGTTTATTGCAAGCATCCTTAACCTTAGCAGCGAAAGGGTGCTTGGCAAGGAACAGGTTAAGGACTACACCAAGCCTAGCGAGTACACAGGTAAGTCAAGTAAGAGAATGAACATTTACATCAGTTGCATTAATTACATCCCATTAACACTTCTCTGCTTTTTTTTTTTTTGATTTCATAGGGGAACTCCTCGGAGTGGAGTACCTGTACTCGCAGACTGGCAGAGTGCTGCAGGATGTCAGCGGGGACCCTGACCTTCCGGAAGAGGCAGCCGCTGTCGAGCAGCTCGACGAGGAGGACGAGGGCTTTCAGGAGGAGGATGTAGACCAGACAGTCCACATCCCTCATGTCCCTCGTATGAGCGCCCCGTCCTCCAGCTCGGCGGCACCTCTGTCAGGGGAACCCGCTGACGCACCCAGGTCTGGGCCATCCAGTCCCACCGCCCCTGAAGACGGAAGCTCTCCTGAGGCCCCTGGTCGACACAGTTCTCCTCACCCTGACCACTCCTCTGATTCAGAGGTAATTATACTTGACCTTTTGTGTTGGTAAAAAAAATACATGCTATTGCAACAATTCAGAGACTGGCGGATTAATACTTTTCTGTGGTTGATCATTGTTTATTGCAAGCATCCTTAACCTTAGCAGCGAAAGGGTGCTTGGCAAGGAACAGGTTAAGGACTACACCAAGCCTAGCGAGTACACAGGTAAGTCAAGTAAGAGAATGAACATTTACATCAGTTGCATTAATTACATCCCATTAACACTTCTCTGCTTTTTATTTTTTTTATTTCATAGGGGAACTCCTCGGAGTGGAGTACCTGTACTCGCAGACTGGCAGAGTGCTGCAGGATGTCAGCGGGGACCCTGACCTTCCGGAAGAGGCAGCCGCTGTCGAGCAGCTCGACGAGGAGGACGAGGGCTTTCAGGAGGAGGATGTAGACCAGAAGTCCACATCCCTCATGTCCCTCGTATGAGCGCCCCGTCCTCCAGCTCGGCGGCACCTCTGTCAGGGGAACCCGCTGACGCACCCAGGTCTGGGCCATCCAGTCCCACCGCCCCTGAAGACGGAAGCTCTCCTGAGGCCCCTGGTCGACACAGTTCTCCTCACCCTGACCACTCCTCTGATTCAGAGGTAATTATACTTGACCTTTTGTGTTGGTAAAAAAAATACATGCTATTGCAACAATTCAGAGACTGGCGGATTAATACTTTTCTGTGGTTGATCATTGTTTATTGCAAGCATCCTTAACCTTAGCAGCGAAAGGGTGCTTGGCAAGGAACAGGTTAAGGACTACACCAAGCCTAGCGAGTACACAGGTAAGTCAAGTAAGAGAATGAACATTTACATCAGTTGCATTAATTACATCCCATTAACACTTCTCTGCTTTTTATTTTTTTTATTTCATAGGGGAACTCCTCGGAGTGGAGTACCTGTACTCGCAGACTGGCAGAGTGCTGCAGGATGTCAGCGGGGACCCTGACCTTCCGGAAGAGGCAGCCGCTGTCGAGCAGCTCGACGAGGAGGACGAGGGCTTTCAGGAGGAGGATGTAGACCAGACAGTCCACATCCCTCATGTCCCTCGTATGAGCGCCCCGTCCTCCAGCTCGGCGGCACCTCTGTCAGGGGAACCCGCTGACGCACCCAGGTCTGGGCCATCCAGTCCCACCGCCCCTGAAGACGGAAGCTCTCCTGAGGCCCCTGGTCGACACAGTTCTCCTCACCCTGACCACTCCTCTGATTCAGAGGTAATTATACTTGACCTTTTGTGTTGGTAAAAAAAATACATGCTATTGCAACAATTCAGAGACTGGCGGATTAATACTTTTCTGTGGTTGATCATTGTTTATTGCAAGCATCCTTAACCTTAGCAGCGAAAGGGTGCTTGGCAAGGAACAGGTTAAGGACTACACCAAGCCTAGCGAGTACACAGGTAAGTCAAGTAAGAGAATGAACATTTACATCAGTTGCATTAATTACATCCCATTAACACTTCTCTGCTTTTTATTTTTTTGATTTCATAGGGGAACTCCTCGGAGTGGAGTACCTGTACTCGCAGACTGGCAGAGTGCTGCAGGATGTCAGCGGGGACCCTGACCTTCCGGAAGAGGCAGCCGCTGTCGAGCAGCTCGACGAGGAGGACGAGGGCTTTCAGGAGGAGGATGTAGACCAGACAGTCCACATCCCTCATGTCCCTCGTATGAGCGCCCCGTCCTCCAGCTCGGCGGCACCTCTGTCAGGGGAACCCGCTGACGCACCCAGGTCTGGGCCATCCAGTCCCACCGCCCCTGAAGACGGAAGCTCTCCTGAGGCCCCTGGTCGACACAGTTCTCCTCACCCTGACCACTCCTCTGATTCAGAGGTAATTATACTTGACCTTTTGTGTTGGTAAAAAAAATACATGCTATTGCAACAATTCAGAGACTGGCGGATTAATACTTTTCTGTGGTTGATCATTGTTTATTGCAAGCATCCTTAACCTTAGCAGCGAAAGGGTGCTTGGCAAGGAACAGGTTAAGGACTACACCAAGCCTAGTGAGTACACAGGTAAGTCAAGTAAGAGAATGAACATTTACATCAGTTGCATTAATTACATCCCATTAACACTTCTCTGCTTTTTATTTTTTTTATTTCATAGGGGAACTCCTCGGAGTGGAGTACCTGTACTCGCAGACTGGCAGAGTGCTGCAGGATGTCAGCGGGGACCCTGACCTTCCGGAAGAGGCAGCCGCTGTCGAGCAGCTCGACGAGGAGGACGAGGGCTTTCAGGAGGAGGATGTAGACCAGACAGTCCACATCCCTCATGTCCCTCGTATGAGCGCCCCGTCCTCCAGCTCGGCGGCACCTCTGTCAGGGGAACCCGCTGACGCACCCAGGTCTGGGCCATCCAGTCCCACCGCCCCTGAAGACGGAAGCTCTCCTGAGGCCCCTGGTCGACACAGTTCTCCTCACCCTGACCACTCCTCTGATTCAGAGGTAATTATACTTGACCTTTTGTGTTGGTAAAAAAAATACATGCTATTGCAACAATTCAGAGACTGGCGGATTAATACTTTTCTGTGGTTGATCATTGTTTATTGCAAGCATCCTTAACCTTAGCAGCGAAAGGGTGCTTGGCAAGGAACAGGTTAAGGACTACACCAAGCCTAGCGAGTACACAGGTAAGTCAAGTAAGAGAATGAACATTTACATCAGTTGCATTAATTACATCCCATTAACACTTCTCTGCTTTTTATTTTTTTTATTTCATAGGGGAACTCCTCGGAGTGGAGTACCTGTACTCGCAGACTGGCAGAGTGCTGCAGGATGTCAGCGGGGACCCTGACCTTCCGGAAGAGGCAGCCGCTGTCGAGCAGCTCGACGAGGAGGACGAGGGCTTTCAGGAGGAGGATGTAGACCAGACAGTCCACATCCCTCATGTCCCTCGTATGAGCGCCCCGTCCTCCAGCTCGGCGGCACCTCTGTCAGGGGAACCCGCTGACGCACCCAGGTCTGGGCCATCCAGTCCCACCGCCCCTGAAGACGGAAGCTCTCCTGAGGCCCCTGGTCGACACAGTTCTCCTCACCCTGACCACTCCTCTGATTCAGAGGTAATTATACTTGACCTTTTGTGTTGGTAAAAAAAATACATGCTATTGCAACAATTCAGAGACTGGCGGATTAATACTTTTCTGTGGTTGATCATTGTTTATTGCAAGCATCCTTAACCTTAGCAGCGAAAGGGTGCTTGGCAAGGAACAGGTTAAGGACTACACCAAGCCTAGCGAGTACACAGGTAAGTCAAGTAAGAGAATGAACATTTACATCAGTTGCATTAATTACATCCCATTAACACTTCTCTACTCTGCTTTTTATTTTTTTTATTTCATAGGGGAACTCCTCGGAGTGGAGTACCTGTACTCGCAGACTGGCAGAGTGCTGCAGGATGTCAGCGGGGACCCTGACCTTCCGGAAGAGGCAGCCGCTGTCGAGCAGCTCGACGAGGAGGACGAGGGCTTTCAGGAGGAGGATGTAGACCAGACAGTCCACATCCCTCATGTCCCTCGTATGAGCGCCCCGTCCTCCAGCTCGGCGGCACCTCTGTCAGGGGAACCCGCTGACGCACCCAGGTCTGGGCCATCCAGTCCCACCGCCCCTGAAGACGGAAGCTCTCCTGAGGCCCCTGGTCGACACAGTTCTCCTCACCCTGACCACTCCTCTGATTCAGAGGTAATTATACTTGACCTTTTGTGTTGGTAAAAAAAATACATGCTATTGCAACAATTCAGAGACTGGCGGATTAATACTTTTCTGTGGTTGATCATTGTTTATTGCAAGCATCCTTAACCTTAGCAGCGAAAGGGTGCTTGGCAAGGAACAGGTTAAGGACTACACCAAGCCTAGCGAGTACACAGGTAAGTCAAGTAAGAGAATGAACATTTACATCAGTTGCATTAATTACATCCCATTAACACTTCTCTGCTTTTTATTTTTTTTATTTCATAGGGGAACTCCTCGGAGTGGAGTACCTGTACTCGCAGACTGGCAGAGTGCTGCAGGATGTCAGCGGGGACCCTGACCTTCCGGAAGAGGCAGCCGCTGTCGAGCAGCTCGACGAGGAGGACGAGGGCTTTCAGGAGGAGGATGTAGACCAGACAGTCCACATCCCTCATGTCCCTCGTATGAGCGCCCCGTCCTCCAGCTCGGCGGCACCTCTGTCAGGGGAACCCGCTGACGCACCCAGGTCTGGGCCATCCAGTCCCACCGCCCCTGAAGACGGAAGCTCTCCTGAGGCCCCTGGTCGACACAGTTCTCCTCACCCTGACCACTCCTCTGATTCAGAGGTAATTATACTTGACCTTTTGTGTTGGTAAAAAAAATACATGCTATTGCAACAATTCAGAGACTGGCGGATTAATACTTTTCTGTGGTTGATCATTGTTTATTGCAAGCATCCTTAACCTTAGCAGCGAAAGGGTGCTTGGCAAGGAACAGGTTAAGGACTACACCAAGCCTAGTGAGTACACAGGTAAGTCAAGTAAGAGAATGAACATTTACATCAGTTGCATTAATTACATCCCATTAACACTTCTCTACTCTGCTTTTTATTTTTTTTATTTCATAGGGGAACTCCTCGGAGTGGAGTACCTGTACTCGCAGACTGGCAGAGTGCTGCAGGATGTCAGCGGGGACCCTGACCTTCCGGAAGAGGCAGCCGCTGTCGAGCAGCTCGACGAGGAGGACGAGGGCTTTCAGGAGGAGGATGTAGACCAGACAGTCCACATCCCTCATGTCCCTCGTATGAGCGCCCCGTCCTCCAGCTCGGCGGCACCTCTGTCAGGGGAACCCGCTGACGCACCCAGGTCTGGGCCATCCAGTCCCACCGCCCCTGAAGACGGAAGCTCTCCTGAGGCCCCTGGTCGACACAGTTCTCCTCACCCTGACCACTCCTCTGATTCAGAGGTAATTATACTTGACCTTTTGTGTTGGTAAAAAAAATACATGCTATTGCAACAATTCAGAGACTGGCGGATTAATACTTTTCTGTGGTTGATCATTGTTTATTGCAAGCATCCTTAACCTTAGCAGCGAAAGGGTGCTTGGCAAGGAACAGGTTAAGGACTACACCAAGCCTAGCGAGTACACAGGTAAGTCAAGTAAGAGAATGAACATTTACATCAGTTGCATTAATTACATCCCATTAACACTTCTCTGCTTTTTATTTTTTTTATTTCATAGGGGAACTCCTCGGAGTGGAGTACCTGTACTCGCAGACTGGCAGAGTGCTGCAGGATGTCAGCGGGGACCCTGACCTTCCGGAAGAGGCAGCCGCTGTCGAGCAGCTCGACGAGGAGGACGAGGGCTTTCAGGAGGAGGATGTAGACCAGACAGTCCACATCCCTCATGTCCCTCGTATGAGCGCCCCGTCCTCCAGCTCGGCGGCACCTCTGTCAGGGGAACCCGCTGACGCACCCAGGTCTGGGCCATCCAGTCCCACCGCCCCTGAAGACGGAAGCTCTCCTGAGGCCCCTGGTCGACACAGTTCTCCTCACCCTGACCACTCCTCTGATTCAGAGGTAATTATACTTGACCTTTTGTGTTGGTAAAAAAAAAGACATACATGCTATTGCAACAATTCAGAGACTGGCGGATTAATACTTTTCTGTGGTTGATCATTGTTTATTGCAAGCATCCTTAACCTTAGCAGCGAAAGGGTGCTTGGCAAGGAACAGGTTAAGGACTACACCAAGCCTAGCGAGTACACAGGTAAGTCAAGTAAGAGAATGAACATTTACATCAGTTGCATTAATTACATCCCATTAACACTTCTCTGCTTTTTATTTTTTTTATTTCATAGGGGAACTCCTCGGAGTGGAGTACCTGTACTCGCAGACTGGCAGAGTGCTGCAGGATGTCAGCGGGGACCCTGACCTTCCGGAAGAGGCAGCCGCTGTCGAGCAGCTCGACGAGGAGGACGAGGGCTTTCAGGAGGAGGATGTAGACCAGACAGTCCACATCCCTCATGTCCCTCGTATGAGCGCCCCGTCCTCCAGCTCGGCGGCACCTCTGTCAGGGGAACCCGCTGACGCACCCAGGTCTGGGCCATCCAGTCCCACCGCCCCTGAAGACGGAAGCTCTCCTGAGGCCCCTGGTCGACACAGTTCTCCTCACCCTGACCACTCCTCTGATTCAGAGGTAATTATACTTGACCTTTTGTGTTGGTAAAAAAAATACATGCTATTGCAACAATTCAGAGACTGGCGGATTAATACTTTTCTGTGGTTATTTCATAGGGGAACTCCTCGGAGTGGAGTACCTGTACTCGCAGACTGCTGCAGGATGTCAGCGGGGACCCTGACCTTCCGGGAAGAGGCAGCCGCTGTCGAGCAGCTCGACGAGGAGGACGAGGGCTTTCAGGAGGAGGATGTAGACCAGAAGTCCACATCCCTCATGTCCCTCGTATGAGCGCCCCGTCCTCCAGCTCGGCGGCACCTCTGTCAGGGGAACCCGCTGACGCACCCAGGTCTGGGCCATCCAGTCCCACCGCCCCTGAAGACGGAAGCTCTCCTGAGGCCCCTGGTCGACACAGTTCTCCTCACCCTGACCACTCCTCTGATTCAGAGGTAATTATACTTGACCTTTTGTGTTGGTAAAAAAAATACATGCTATTGCAACAATTCAGAGACTGGCGGATTAATACTTTTCTGTGGTTGATCATTGTTTATTGCAAGCATCCTTAACCTTAGCAGCGAAAGGGTGCTTGGCAAGGAACAGGTTAAGGACTACACCAAGCCTAGCGAGTACACAGGTAAGTCAAGTAAGAGAATGAACATTTACATCAGTTGCATTAATTACATCCCATTAACACTTCTCTGCTTTTTATTTTTTTTATTTCATAGGGGAACTCCTCGGAGTGGAGTACCTGTACTCGCAGACTGCTGCAGGATGTCAGCGGGGACCCTGACCTTCCGGAAGAGGCAGCCGCTGTCGAGCAGCTCGACGAGGAGGACGAGGGCTTTCAGGAGGAGGATGTAGACCAGACAGTCCACATCCCTCATGTCCCTCCCCTCGTATGAGCGCCCCGTCCTCCAGCTCGGCGGCACCTCTGTCAGGGGAACCCGCTGACGCACCCAGGTCTGGGCCATCCAGTCCCACCGCCCCTGAAGACGGAAGCTCTCCTGAGGCCCCTGGTCGACACAGTTCTCCTCACCCTGACCACTCCTCTGATTCAGAGGTAATTATACTTGACCTTTTGTGTCGGTAAAAAAAATACATGCTATTGCAACAATTCAGAGACTGGCGGATTAATACTTTTCTGTGGTTGATCATTGTTTATTGCAAGCATCCTTAACCTTAGCAGCGAAAGGGTGCTTGGCAAGGAACAGGTTAAGGACTACACCAAGCCTAGTGAGTACACAGGTAAGTCAAGTAAGAGAATGAACATTTACATCAGTTGCATTAATTACATCCCATTAACACTTCTCTGCTTTTTATTTTTTTTATTTCATAGGGGAACTCCTCGGAGTGGAGTACCTGTACTCGCAGACTGGCAGAGTGCTGCAGGATGTCAGCGGGGACCCTGACCTTCCGGAAGAGGCAGCCGCTGTCGAGCAGCTCGACGAGGAGGACGAGGGCTTTCAGGAGGAGGATGTAGACCAGACAGTCCACATCCCTCATGTCCCTCGTATGAGCGCCCCGTCCTCCAGCTCGGCGGCACCTCTGTCAGGGGAACCCGCTGACGCACCCAGGTCTGGGCCATCCAGTCCCACCGCCCCTGAAGACGGAAGCTCTCCTGAGGCCCCTGGTCGACACAGTTCTCCTCACCCTGACCACTCCTCTGATTCAGAGGTAATTATACTTGACCTTTTGTGTTGGTAAAAAAAATACATGCTATTGCAACAATTCAGAGACTGGCGGATTAATACTTTTCTGTGGTTGATCATTGTTTATTGCAAGCAAGACCAGACCTCTGTCAGGGGAACCCGCTGACGCACCCAGGTCTGGGCCATCCAGTCCCACCGCCCCTGAAGACGGAAGCTCTCCTGAGGCCCCTGGGCTTTCAGGAGGAGGATGTAGACCAGACAGTCCACATCCCTCATGTCCCTCGTATGAGCGCCCCGTCCTCCAGCTCGGCGGCACCTCTGTCAGGGGAACCCGCTGACGCACCCAGGTCTGGGCCATCCAGTCCCACCGCCCCTGAAGACGGAAGCTCTCCTGAGGCCCCTGGTCGACACAGTTCTCCTCACCCTGACCACTCCTCTGATTCAGAGGTAATTATACTTGACCTTTTGTGTTGGTAAAAAAAATACATGCTATTGCAACAATTCAGAGACTGGCGGATTAATACTTTTCTGTGGTTGATCATTGTTTATTGCAAGCATCCTTAACCTTAGCAGCGAAAGGGTGCTTGGCAAGGAACAGGTTAAGGACTACACCAAGCCTAGTGAGTACACAGGTAAGTCAAGTAAGAGAATGAACATTTACATCAGTTGCATTAATTACATCCCATTAACACTTCTCTACTCTGCTTTTTATTTTTTTTATTTCATAGGGGAACTCCTCGGAGTGGAGTACCTGTACTCGCAGACTGGCAGAGTGCTGCAGGATGTCAGCGGGGACCCTGACCTTCCGGAAGAGGCAGCCGCTGTCGAGCAGCTCGACGAGGGCGAGGGCTTTCAGGAGGAGGATGTAGACCAGACAGTCCACATCCCTCATGTCCCTCGTATGAGCGCCCCGTCCTCCAGCTCGGCGGCACCTCTGTCAGGGGAACCCGCTGACGCACCCAGGTCTGGGCCATCCAGTCCCACCGCCCCTGAAGACGGAAGCTCTCCTGAGGCCCCTGGTCGACACAGTTCTCCTCACCCTGACCACTCCTCTGATTCAGAGGTAATTATACTTGACCTTTTGTGTTGGTAAAAAAAATACATGCTATTGCAACAATTCAGAGACTGGCGGATTAATACTTTTCTGTGGTTGATCATTGTTTATTGCAAGCATCCTTAACCTTAGCAGCGAAAGGGTGCTTGGCAAGGAACAGGTTAAGGACTACACCAAGCCTAGCGAGTACACAGGTAAGTCAAGTAAGAGAATGAACATTTACATCAGTTGCATTAATTACATCCCATTAACACTTCTCTGCTTTTTATTTTTTTTATTTCATAGGGGAACTCCTCGGAGTGGAGTACCTGTACTCGCAGACTGGCAGAGTGCTGCAGGATGTCAGCGGGGACCCTGACCTTCCGGAAGAGGCAGCCGCTGTCGAGCAGCTCGACGAGGAGGACGAGGGCTTTCAGGAGGAGGATGTAGACCAGACAGTCCACATCCCTCATGTCCCTCGTATGAGCGCCCCGTCCTCCAGCTCGGCGGCACCTCTGTCAGGGGAACCCGCTGACGCACCCAGGTCTGGGCCATCCAGTCCCACCGCCCCTGAAGACGGAAGCTCTCCTGAGGCCCCTGGTCGACACAGTTCTCCTCACCCTGACCACTCCTCTGATTCAGAGGTAATTATACTTGACCTTTTGTGTTGGTAAAAAAAATACATGCTATTGCAACAATTCAGAGACTGGCGGATTAATACTTTTCTGTGGTTGATCATTGTTTATTGCAAGCATCCTTAACCTTAGCAGCGAAAGGGTGCTTGGCAAGGAACAGGTTAAGGACTACACCAAGCCTAGCGAGTACACAGGTAAGTCAAGTAAGAGAATGAACATTTACATCAGTTGCATTAATTACATCCCATTAACACTTCTCTACTTTTTATTTTTTTTATTTCATAGGGGAACTCCTCGGAGTGGAGTACCTGTACTCGCAGACTGGCAGAGTGCTGCAGGATGTCAGCGGGGACCCTGACCTTCCGGAAGAGGCAGCCGCTGTCGAGCAGCTCGACGAGGAGGACGAGGGCTTTCAGGAGGAGGATGTAGACCAGACAGTCCACATCCCTCATGTCCCTCGTATGAGCGCCCCGTCCTCCAGCTCGGCGGCACCTCTGTCAGGGGAACCCGCTGACGCACCCAGGTCTGGGCCATCCAGTCCCACCGCCCCTGAAGACGGAAGCTCTCCTGAGGCCCCTGGTCGACACAGTTCTCCTCACCCTGACCACTCCTCTGATTCAGAGGTAATTATACTTGACCTTTTGTGTTGGTAAAAAAAATACATGCTATTGCAACAATTCAGAGACTGGCGGATTAATACTTTTCTGTGGTTGATCATTGTTTATTGCAAGCATCCTTAACCTTAGCAGCGAAAGGGTGCTTGGCAAGGAACAGGTTAAGGACTACACCAAGCCTAGTGAGTACACAGGTAAGTCAAGTAAGAGAATGAACATTTACATCAGTTGCATTAATTACATCCCATTAACACTTCTCTACTCTGCTTTTTATTTTTTTGATTTCATAGGGGAACTCCTCGGAGTGGAGTACCTGTACTCGCAGACTGGCAGAGTGCTGCAGGATGTCAGCGGGGACCCTGACCTTCCGGAAGAGGCAGCCGCTGTCGAGCAGCTCGACGAGGAGGACGAGGGCTTTCAGGAGGAGGATGTAGACCAGAAGTCCACATCCCTCATGTCCCTCGTATGAGCGCCCCGTCCTCCAGCTCGGCGGCACCTCTGTCAGGGGAACCCGCTGACGCACCCAGGTCTGGGCCATCCAGTCCCACCGCCCCTGAAGACGGAAGCTCTCCTGAGGCCCCTGGTCGACACAGTTCTCCTCACCCTGACCACTCCTCTGATTCAGAGGTAATTATACTTGACCTTTTGTGTTGGTAAAAAAAATACATGCTATTGCAACAATTCAGAGACTGGCGGATTAATACTTTTCTGTGGTTGATCATTGTTTATTGCAAGCATCCTTAACCTTAGCAGCGAAAGGGTGCTTGGCAAGGAACAGGTTAAGGACTACACCAAGCCTAGCGAGTACACAGGTAAGTCAAGTAAGAGAATGAACATTTACATCAGTTGCATTAATTACATCCCATTAACACTTCTCTACTCTGCTTTTTATTTTTTTGATTTCATAGGGGAACTCCTCGGAGTGGAGTACCTGTACTCGCAGACTGGCAGAGTGCTGCAGGATGTCAGCGGGGACCCTGACCTTCCGGAAGAGGCAGCCGCTGTCGAGCAGCTCGACGAGGAGGACGAGGGCTTTCAGGAGGAGGATGTAGACCAGACAGTCCACATCCCTCATGTCCCTCGTATGAGCGCCCCGTCCTCCAGCTCGGCGGCACCTCTGTCAGGGGAACCCGCTGACGCACCCAGGTCTGGGCCATCCAGTCCCACCGCCCCTGAAGACGGAAGCTCTCCTGAGGCCCCTGGTCGACACAGTTCTCCTCACCCTGACCACTCCTCTGATTCAGAGGTAATTATACTTGACCTTTTGTGTTGGTAAAAAAAATACATGCTATTGCAACAATTCAGAGACTGGCGGATTAATACTTTTCTGTGGTTGATCATTGTTTATTGCAAGCATCCTTAACCTTAGCAGCGAAAGGGTGCTTGGCAAGGAACAGGTTAAGGACTACACCAAGCCTAGTGAGTACACAGGTAAGTCAAGTAAGAGAATGAACATTTACATCAGTTGCATTAATTACATCCCATTAACACTTCTCTACTCTGCTTTTTATTTTTTTTATTTCATAGGGGAACTCCTCGGAGTGGAGTACCTGTACTCGCAGACTGGCAGAGTGCTGCAGGATGTCAGCGGGGACCCTGACCTTCCGGAAGAGGCAGCCGCTGTCGAGCAGCTCGACGAGGAGGACGAGGGCTTTCAGGAGGAGGATGTAGACCAGACAGTCCACATCCCTCATGTCCCTCGTATGAGCGCCCCGTCCTCCAGCTCGGCGGCACCTCTGTCAGGGGAACCCGCTGACGCACCCAGGTCTGGGCCATCCAGTCCCACCGCCCCTGAAGACGGAAGCTCTCCTGAGGCCCCTGGTCGACACAGTTCTCCTCACCCTGACCACTCCTCTGATTCAGAGGTAATTATACTTGACCTTTTGTGTTGGTAAAAAAAAAGACATGCTATTGCAACAATTCAGAGACTGGCGGATTAATACTTTTCTGTGGTTGATCATTGTTTATTGCAAGCATCCTTAACCTTAGCAGCGAAAGGGTGCTTGGCAAGGAACAGGTTAAGGACTACACCAAGCCTAGCGAGTACACAGGTAAGTCAAGTAAGAGAATGAACATTTACATCAGTTGCATTAATTACATCCCATTAACACTTCTCTGCTTTTTATTTTTTTTATTTCATAGGGGAACTCCTCGGAGTGGAGTACCTGTACTCGCAGACTGGCAGAGTGCTGCAGGATGTCAGCGGGGACCCTGACCTTCCGGAAGAGGCAGCCGCTGTCGAGCAGCTCGACGAGGAGGACGAGGGCTTTCAGGAGGAGGATGTAGACCAGACAGTCCACATCCCTCATGTCCCTCGTATGAGCGCCCCGTCCTCCAGCTCGGCGGCACCTCTGTCAGGGGAACCCGCTGACGCACCCAGGTCTGGGCCATCCAGTCCCACCGCCCCTGAAGACGGAAGCTCTCCTGAGGCCCCTGGTCGACACAGTTCTCCTCACCCTGACCACTCCTCTGATTCAGAGGTAATTATACTTGACCTTTTGTGTTGGTAAAAAAAATACATGCTATTGCAACAATTCAGAGACTGGCGGATTAATACTTTTCTGTGGTTGATCATTGTTTATTGCAAGCATCCTTAACCTTAGCAGCGAAAGGGTGCTTGGCAAGGAACAGGTTAAGGACTACACCAAGCCTAGCGAGTACACAGGTAAGTCAAGTAAGAGAATGAACATTTACATCAGTTGCATTAATTACATCCCATTAACACTTCTCTGCTTTTTATTTTTTTTATTTCATAGGGGAACTCCTCGGAGTGGAGTACCTGTACTCGCAGACTGGCAGAGTGCTGCAGGATGTCAGCGGGGACCCTGACCTTCCGGAAGAGGCAGCCGCTGTCGAGCAGCTCGACGAGGAGGACGAGGGCTTTCAGGAGGAGGATGTAGACCAGACAGTCCACATCCCTCATGTCCCTCGTATGAGCGCCCCGTCCTCCAGCTCGGCGGCACCTCTGTCAGGGGAACCCGCTGACGCACCCAGGTCTGGGCCATCCAGTCCCACCGCCCCTGAAGACGGAAGCTCTCCTGAGGCCCCTGGTCGACACAGTTCTCCTCACCCTGACCACTCCTCTGATTCAGAGGTAATTAATTATACTTGACCTTTTGTGTCGGTAAAAAAAATACATGCTATTGCAACAATTCAGAGACTGGCGGATTAATACTTTTCTGTGGTTGATCATTGTTTATTGCAAGCATCCTTAACCTTAGCAGCGAAAGGGTGCTTGGCAAGGAACAGGTTAAGGACTACACCAAGCCTAGTGAGTACACAGGTAAGTCAAGTAAGAGAATGAACATTTACATCAGTTGCATTAATTACATCCCATTAACACTTCTCTGCTTTTTATTTTTTTTATTTCATAGGGGAACTCCTCGGAGTGGAGTACCTGTACTCGCAGACTGGCAGAGTGCTGCAGGATGTCAGCGGGGACCCTGACCTTCCGGAAGAGGCAGCCGCTGTCGAGCAGCTCGACGAGGAGGACGAGGGCTTTCAGGAGGAGGATGTAGACCAGACAGTCCACATCCCTCATGTCCCTCGTATGAGCGCCCCGTCCTCCAGCTCGGCGGCACCTCTGTCAGGGGAACCCGCTGACGCACCCAGGTCTGGGCCATCCAGTCCCACCGCCCCTGAAGACGGAAGCTCTCCTGAGGCCCCTGGTCGACACAGTTCTCCTCACCCTGACCACTCCTCTGATTCAGAGGTAATTATACTTGACCTTTTGTGTTGGTAAAAAAAAGACATGCTATTGCAACAATTCAGAGACTGGCGGATTAATACTTTTCTGTGGTTGATCATTGTTTATTGCAAGCATCCTTAACCTTAGCAGCCTAAACTTCCACACGATGTCGTAACGTCTTTTCGGACAAAAATCCTTTGTGTAATGACAAATCATTACACAAAGGATTTGAAGGACTACACCAAGCCTAGGAGTTGTAGGAACTGCAAGCTCACGAGAATGAACATTTACATGCAGTTGCAATAAACATCCCGGATTAATACTTTTCTGTGGTTGATCATTGTTTATTGCAAGCATCCTTAACCTTAGCAGCGAAAGGGTGCTTGGCAAGGAACAGGGAACTCCTCGGAGTGGAGTACCTGTACTCGCAGACTGGCAGAGTGCTGCAGGATGTCAGCGGGGACCCTGACCTTCCGGAAGAGGCAGCCGCTGTCGAGCAGCTCGACGAGGAGGACGAGGGCTTTCAGGAGGAGGATGTAGACCAGACAGTCCACATCCCTCATGTCCCTCGTATGAGCGCCCCGTCCTCCAGCTCGGCGGCACCTCTGTCAGGGGAACCCGCTGACGCACCCAGGTCTGGGCCATCCAGTCCCACCGCCCCTGAAGACGGAAGCTCTCCTGAGGCCCCTGGTCGACACAGTTCTCCTCACCCTGACCACTCCTCTGATTCAGAGGTAATTATACTTGACCTTTTGTGTTGGTAAAAAAAATACATGCTATTGCAACAATTCAGAGACTGGCGGATTAATACTTTTCTGTGGTTGATCATTGTTTATTGCAAGCATCCTTAACCTTAGCAGCGAAAGGGTGCTTGGCAAGGAACAGGTTAAGGACTACACCAAGCCTAGTGAGTACACAGGTAAGTCAAGTAAGAGAATGAACATTTACATCAGTTGCATTAATTACATCCCATTAACACTTCTCTGCTTTTTATTTTTTTTATTTCATAGGGGAACTCCTCGGAGTGGAGTACCTGTACTCGCAGACTGGCAGAGTGCTGCAGGATGTCAGCGGGGACCCTGACCTTCCGGAAGAGGCAGCCGCTGTCGAGCAGCTCGACGAGGAGGACGAGGGCTTTCAGGAGGAGGATGTAGACCAGACAGTCCACATCCCTCATGTCCCTCGTATGAGCGCCCCGTCCTCCAGCTCGGCGGCACCTCTGTCAGGGGAACCCGCTGACGCACCCAGGTCTGGGCCATCCAGTCCCACCGCCCCTGAAGACGGAAGCTCTCCTGAGGCCCCTGGTCGACACAGTTCTCCTCACCCTGACCACTCCTCTGATTCAGAGGTAATTATACTTGACCTTTTGTGTCGGTAAAAAAAATACATGCTATTGCAACAATTCAGAGACTGGCGGATTAATACTTTTCTGTGGTTGATCATTGTTTATTGCAAGCATCCTTAACCTTAGCAGCGAAAGGGTGCTTGGCAAGGAACAGGTTAAGGACTACACCAAGCCTAGTGAGTACACAGGTAAGTCAAGTAAGAGAATGAACATTTACATCAGTTGCATTAATTACATCCCATTAACACTTCTCTGCTTTTTATTTTTTTTATTTCATAGGGGAACTCCTCGGAGTGGAGTACCTGTACTCGCAGACTGGCAGAGTGCTGCAGGATGTCAGCGGGGACCCTGACCTTCCGGAAGAGGCAGCCGCTGTCGAGCAGCTCGACGAGGAGGACGAGGGCTTTCAGGAGGAGGATGTAGACCAGACAGTCCACATCCCTCATGTCCCTCGTATGAGCGCCCCGTCCTCCAGCTCGGCGGCACCTCTGTCAGGGGAACCCGCTGACGCACCCAGGTCTGGGCCATCCAGTCCCACCGCCCCTGAAGACGGAAGCTCTCCTGAGGCCCCTGGTCGACACAGTTCTCCTCACCCTGACCACTCCTCTGATTCAGAGGTAATTATACTTGACCTTTTGTGTTGGTAAAAAAAATACATGCTATTGCAACAATTCAGAGACTGGCGGATTAATACTTTTCTGTGGTTGATCATTGTTTATTGCAAGCATCCTTAACCTTAGCAGCTTGAAAGGGTGCTTGTTGCAAGTGTAATGACACAGGTTAAGGACTACACCGTGAAGCCTAGTGAGTACACAGGTAAGTCAAGTAAGAGAATAAACATTTACATCAGTTGCATTAATTACATTTCTGTTAACACTTCTTTACTCTGCTTTTTAACCTTTTTATTTCATAGGACTACACCAGGAACTCCTCGGAGTGGAGTACCTGTACTCGCAGACTGGCAGAGTGCTGCAGGATGTCAGCGGGGACCCTGACCTTCCGGAAGAGGCAGCCGCTGTCGAGCAGCTCGACGAGGAGGACGAGGGCTTTCAGGAGGAGGATGTAGACCAGACAGTCCACATCCCTCATGTCCCTCGTATGAGCGCCCCGTCCTCCAGCTCGGCGGCACCTCTGTCAGGGGAACCCGCTGACGCACCCAGGTCTGGGCCATCCAGTCCCACCGCCCCTGAAGACGGAAGCTCTCCTGAGGCCCCTGGTCGACACAGTTCTCCTCACCCTGACCACTCCTCTGATTCAGAGGTAATTATACTTGACCTTTTGTGTTGGTAAAAAAAATACATGCTATTGCAACAATTCAGAGACTGGCGGATTAATACTTTTCTGTGGTTGATCATTGTTTATTGCAAGCATCCTTAACCTTAGCAGCGAAAGGGTGCTTGGCAAGGAACAGGTTAAGGACTACACCAAGCCTAGCGAGTACACAGGTAAGTCAAGTAAGAGAATGAACATTTACATCAGTTGCATTAATTACATCCCATTAACACTTCTCTCTACTCTGCTTTTTATTTTTTTTATTTCATAGGGGAACTCCTCGGAGTGGAGTACCTGTACTCGCAGACTGGCAGAGTGCTGCAGGATGTCAGCGGGGACCCTGACCTTCCGGAAGAGGCAGCCGCTGTCGAGCAGCTCGACGAGGAGGACGAGGGCTTTCAGGAGGAGGATGTAGACCAGACAGTCCACATCCCTCATGTCCCTCGTATGAGCGCCCCGTCCTCCAGCTCGGCGGCACCTCTGTCAGGGGAACCCGCTGACGCACCCAGGTCTGGGCCATCCAGTCCCACCGCCCCTGAAGACGGAAGCTCTCCTGAGGCCCCTGGTCGACACAGTTCTCCTCACCCTGACCACTCCTCTGATTCAGAGGTAATTATACTTGACCTTTTGTGTTGGTAAAAAAAATACATGCTATTGCAACAATTCAGAGACTGGCGGATTAATACTTTTCTGTGGTTGATCATTGTTTATTGCAAGCATCCTTAACCTTAGCAGCGAAAGGGTGCTTGGCAAGGAACAGGTTAAGGACTACACCAAGCCTAGCGAGTACACAGGTAAGTCAAGTAAGAGAATGAACATTTACATCAGTTGCATTAATTACATCCCATTAACACTTCTCTGCTTTTTATTTTTTTTATTTCATAGGGGAACTCCTCGGAGTGGAGTACCTGTACTCGCAGACTGGCAGAGTGCTGCAGGATGTCAGCGGGGACCCTGACCTTCCGGAAGAGGCAGCCGCTGTCGAGCAGCTCGACGAGGAGGACGAGGGCTTTCAGGAGGAGGATGTAGACCAGACAGTCCACATCCCTCATGTCCCTCGTATGAGCGCCCCGTCCTCCAGCTCGGCGGCACCTCTGTCAGGGGAACCCGCTGACGCACCCAGGTCTGGGCCATCCAGTCCCACCGCCCCTGAAGACGGAAGCTCTCCTGAGGCCCCTGGTCGACACAGTTCTCCTCACCCTGACCACTCCTCTGATTCAGAGGTAATTATACTTGACCTTTTGTGTTGGTAAAAAAAATACATGCTATTGCAACAATTCAGAGACTGGCGGATTAATACTTTTCTGTGGTTGATCATTGTTTATTGCAAGCATCCTTAACCTTAGCAGCGAAAGGGTGCTTGGCAAGGAACAGGTTAAGGACTACACCAAGCCTAGTGAGTACACAGGTAAGTCAAGTAAGAGAATGAACATTTACATCAGTTGCATTAATTACATCCCATTAACACTTCTCTGCTTTTTATTTTTTTTATTTCATAGGGGAACTCCTCGGAGTGGAGTACCTGTACTCGCAGACTGGCAGAGTGCTGCAGGATGTCAGCGGGGACCCTGACCTTCCGGAAGAGGCAGCCGCTGTCGAGCAGCTCGACGAGGAGGACGAGGGCTTTCAGGAGGAGGATGTAGACCAGACAGTCCACATCCCTCATGTCCCTCGTATGAGCGCCCCGTCCTCCAGCTCGGCGGCACCTCTGTCAGGGGAACCCGCTGACGCACCCAGGTCTGGGCCATCCAGTCCCACCGCCCCTGAAGACGGAAGCTCTCCTGAGGCCCCTGGTCGACACAGTTCTCCTCACCCTGACCACTCCTCTGATTCAGAGGTAATTATACTTGACCTTTTGTGTTGGTAAAAAAAATACATGCTATTGCAACAATTCAGAGACTGGCGGATTAATACTTTTCTGTGGTTGATCATTGTTTATTGCAAGCATCCTTAACCTTAGCAGCGAAAGGGTGCTTGGCAAGGAACAGGTTAAGGACTACACCAAGCCTAGCGAGTACACAGGTAAGTCAAGTAAGAGAATGAACATTTACATCAGTTGCATTAATTACATCCCATTAACACTTCTCTGCTTTTTATTTTTTTTATTTCATAGGGGAACTCCTCGGAGTGGAGTACCTGTACTCGCAGACTGGCAGAGTGCTGCAGGATGTCAGCGGGGACCCTGACCTTCCGGAAGAGGCAGCCGCTGTCGAGCAGCTCGACGAGGAGGACGAGGGCTTTCAGGAGGAGGATGTAGACCAGACAGTCCACATCCCTCATGTCCCTCGTATGAGCGCCCCGTCCTCCAGCTCGGCGGCACCTCTGTCAGGGGAACCCGCTGACGCACCCAGGTCTGGGCCATCCAGTCCCACCGCCCCTGAAGACGGAAGCTCTCCTGAGGCCCCTGGTCGACACAGTTCTCCTCACCCTGACCACTCCTCTGATTCAGAGGTAATTATACTTGACCTTTTGTGTCGGTAAAAAAAATACATGCTATTGCAACAATTCAGAGACTGGCGGATTAATACTTTTCTGTGGTTGATCATTGTTTATTGCAAGCATCCTTAACCTTAGCAGCGAAAGGGTGCTTGGCAAGGAACAGGTTAAGGACTACACCAAGCCTAGTGAGTACACAGGTAAGTCAAGTAAGAGAATGAACATTTACATCAGTTGCATTAATTACATCCCATTAACACTTCTCTACTCTGCTTTTTATTTTTTTTATTTCATAGGGGAACTCCTCGGAGTGGAGTACCTGTACTCGCAGACTGGCAGAGTGCTGCAGGATGTCAGCGGGGACCCTGACCTTCCGGAAGAGGCAGCCGCTGTCGAGCAGCTCGACGAGGAGGACGAGGGCTTTCAGGAGGAGGATGTAGACCAGACAGTCCACATCCCTCATGTCCCTCCCCTATGAGCGCCCCGTCCTCCAGCTCGGCGGCACCTCTGTCAGGGGAACCCGCTGACGCACCCAGGTCTGGGCCATCCAGTCCCACCGCCCCTGAAGACGGAAGCTCTCCTGAGGCCCCTGGTCGACACAGTTCTCCTCACCCTGACCACTCCTCTGATTCAGAGGTAATTATACTTGACCTTTTGTGTTGGTAAAAAAAATACATGCTATTGCAACAATTCAGAGACTGGCGGATTAATACTTTTCTGTGGTTGATCATTGTTTATTGCAAGCATCCTTAACCTTAGCAGCGAAAGGGTGCTTGGCAAGGAACAGGTTAAGGACTACACCAAGCCTAGCGAGTACACAGGTAAGTCAAGTAAGAGAATGAACATTTACATCAGTTGCATTAATTACATCCCATTAACACTTCTCTACTCTGCTTTTTATTTTTTTTATTTCA
Source organism: Oncorhynchus clarkii lewisi (assembly GCF_045791955.1). Lineage (NCBI taxonomy): Eukaryota > Metazoa > Chordata > Actinopteri > Salmoniformes > Salmonidae > Oncorhynchus > Oncorhynchus clarkii. The sequence goes on along the minus strand of NW_027259175.1, from coordinate 6,252 downwards.
TAGGGGAACTCCTCGGAGTGGAGTACCTGTACTCGCAGACTGGCAGAGTGCTGCAGGATGTCAGCGGGGACCCTGACCTTCCGGAAGAGGCAGCCGCTGTCGAGCAGCTCGACGAGGAGGACGAGGGCTTTCAGGAGGAGGATGTAGACCAGACAGTCCACATCCCTCATGTCCCTCGTATGAGCGCCCCGTCCTCCAGCTCGGCGGCACCTCTGTCAGGGGAACCCGCTGACGCACCCAGGTCTGGGCCATCCAGTCCCACCGCCCCTGAAGACGGAAGCTCTCCTGAGGCCCCTGGTCGACACAGTTCTCCTCACCCTGACCACTCCTCTGATTCAGAGGTAATTATACTTGACCTTTTGTGTTGGTAAAAAAAATACATGCTATTGCAACAATTCAGAGACTGGCGGATTAATACTTTTCTGTGGTTGATCATTGTTTATTGCAAGCATCCTTAACCTTAGCAGCGAAAGGGTGCTTGGCAAGGAACAGGTTAAGGACTACACCAAGCCTAGCGAGTACACAGGTAAGTCAAGTAAGAGAATGAACATTTACATCAGTTGCATTAATTACATCCCATTAACACTTCTCTACTCTGCTTTTTATTTTTTTTATTTCATAGGGGAACTCCTCGGAGTGGAGTACCTGTACTCGCAGACTGGCAGAGTGCTGCAGGATGTCAGCGGGGACCCTGACCTTCCGGAAGAGGCAGCCGCTGTCGAGCAGCTCGACGAGGAGGACGAGGGCTTTCAGGAGGAGGATGTAGACCAGACAGTCCACATCCCTCATGTCCCTCCCCTCGTATGAGCGCCCCGTCCTCCAGCTCGGCGGCACCTCTGTCAGGGGAACCCGCTGACGCACCCAGGTCTGGGCCATCCAGTCCCACCGCCCCTGAAGACGGAAGCTCTCCTGAGGCCCCTGGTCGACACAGTTCTCCTCACCCTGACCACTCCTCTGATTCAGAGGTAATTAATTATACTTGACCTTTTGTGTCGGTGCAACAATTCAGAGACTGGCGGATTAATACTTTTCTGTGGTTGATCATTGTTTATTGCAAGCATCCTTAACCTTAGCAGCGAGCTGGAGGACGGGGCGCTCATACGAGGGGAGGGACATGAGGGATGTGGACTGTCTGGTCTACATCCTCCTCCCGAAAGCCCTCGTCCTCCTCGTCGAGCTGCTCGACAGCGGCTGCCTCTTCCGGAAGGTCAGGGTCCCCGCTGACATCCTGCAGCACTCTGCCAGTCTGCGAGTACAGGTACTCCACTCCGAGGAGTTCCCCTATGAAATAAAAAAAATAAAAAGCAGAGTAGAGAAGTGTTAATGGGATGTAATTAATGCAACTGATGTAAATGTTCATTCTCTTACTTGACTTACCTGTGTACTCACTAGGCTTGGTGTAGTCCTTAACCTGTTCCTTGCCAAGCACCCTTTCGCTGCTAAGGTTAAGGATGCTTGCAATAAACAATGATCAACCACAGAAAAGTATTAATCCGCCAGTCTCTGAATTGTTGCAATAGCATGTCTTTTTTTTACCAACACAAAAGGTCAAGTATAATTACCTCTGAATCAGAGGAGTGGTCAGGGTGAGGAGAACTGTGTCGACCAGGGGCCTCAGGAGAGCTTCCGTCTTCAGGGGCGGTGGGACTGGATGGCCCAGACCTGGGTGCGTCAGCGGGTTCCCCTGACAGAGGTGCCGCCGAGCTGGAGGACGGGGCGCTCATACGAGGGACATGAGGGATGTGGACTGTCTGGTCTACATCCTCCTCCTGAAAGCCCTCGTCCTCCTCGTCGAGCTGCTCGACAGCGGCTGCCTCTTCCGGAAGGTCAGGGTCCCCGCTGACATCCTGCAGCACTCTGCCAGTCTGCGAGTACAGGTACTCCACTCCGAGGAGTTCCCCTATGAAATAAAAAAAATAAAAAGCAGAGAAGTGTTAATGGGATGTAATTAATGCAACTGATGTAAATGTTCATTCTCTTACTTGACTTACCTGTGTACTCGCTAGGCTTGGTGTAGTCCTTAACCTGTTCCTTGCCAAGCACCCTTTCGCTGCTAAGGTTAAGGATGCTTGCAATAAACAATGATCAACCACAGAAAAGTATTAATCCGCCAGTCTCTGAATTGTTTATTGCAAGCAAAAATATATAACCGTGAGCTTGCAGTTCCTACAACTTCCACACGATGTCGCCAATAACGTCATTTTCGTTGACAAAAACATCAATCCTTTGTGTAATGATTTGTCATTACACAAAGGATTTTTGATCATTGGCGACATCACTGCAAGCTCAAGGTTATATATTTTTGCTTGCAATAAACAATGATCAACCACAGAAAAGTATTAATCCGCCAGTCTCTGAATTGTTGCAATAGCATGTATTTTTTTTACCAACACAAAAGGTCAAGTATAATTACCTCTGAATCAGAGGAGTGGTCAGGGTGAGGAGAACTGTGTCGACCAGGGGCCTCAGGAGAGCTTCCGTCTTCAGGGGCGGTGGGACTGGATGGCCCAGACCTGGGTGCGTCAGCGGGTTCCCCTGACAGAGGTGCCGCCGAGCTGGAGGACGGGGCGCTCATACGAGGGACATGAGGGATGTGGACTGTCTGGTCTACATCCTCCTCCTGAAAGCCCTCGTCCTCCTCGTCGAGCTGCTCGACAGCGGCTGCCTCTTCCGGAAGGTCAGGGTCCCCGCTGACATCCTGCAGCACTCTGCCAGTCTGCGAGTACAGGTACTCCACTCCGAGGAGTTCCCCTATGAAATAAAAAAAATAAAAAGCAGAGTAGAGAAGTGTTAATGGGATGTAATTAATGCAACTGATGTAAATGTTCATTCTCTTACTTGACTTACCTGTGTACTCACTAGGCTTGGTGTAGTCCTTAACCTGTTCCTTGCCAAGCACCCTTTCGCTGCTAAGGTTAAGGATGCTTGCAATAAACAATGATCAACCACAGAAAAGTATTAATCCGCCAGTCTCTGAATTGTTGCAATAGCATGTATTTTTTTTACCAACACAAAAGGTCAAGTATAATTACCTCTGAATCAGAGGAGTGGTCAGGGTGAGGAGAACTGTGTCGACCAGGGGCCTCAGGAGAGCTTCCGTCTTCAGGGGCGGTGGGACTGGATGGCCCAGACCTGGGTGCGTCAGCGGGTTCCCCTGACAGAGGTGCCGCCGAGCTGGAGGACGGGGCGCTCATACGAGGGGAGGGACATGAGGGATGTGGACTGTCTGGTCTACATCCTCCTCCTGAAAGCCCTCGTCCTCCTCGTCGAGCTGCTCGACAGCGGCTGCCTCTTCCGGAAGGTCAGGGTCCCCGCTGACATCCTGCAGCACTCTGCCAGTCTGCGAGTACAGGTACTCCACTCTGAGGAGTTCCCCTATGAAATAAAAAAAATAAAAAGCAGAGTAGAGAAGTGTTAATGGGATGTAATTAATGCAACTGATGTAAATGTTCATTCTCTTACTTGACTTACCTGTGTACTCCCTAGGCTTGGTGTAGTCCTTAACCTGTTCCTTGCCAAGCACCCTTTCGCTGCTAAGGTTAAGGATGCTTGCAATAAACAATGATCAACCACAGAAAAGTATTAATCCGCCAGTCTCTGAATTGTTGCAATAGCATGTATTTTTTTTACCAACACAAAAGGTCAAGTATAATTACCTCTGAATCAGAGGAGTGGTCAGGGTGAGGAGAACTGTGTCGACCAGGGGCCTCAGGAGAGCTTCCGTCTTCAGGGGCGGTGGGACTGGATGGCCCAGACCTGGGTGCGTCAGCGGGTTCCCCTGACAGAGGTGCCGCCGAGCTGGAGGACGGGGCGCTCATACGAGGGACATGAGGGATGTGGACTGTCTGGTCTACATCCTCCTCCTGAAAGCCCTCGTCCTCCTCGTCGAGCTGCTCGACAGCGGCTGCCTCTTCCGGAAGGTCAGGGTCCCCGCTGACATCCTGCAGCACTCTGCCAGTCTGCGAGTACAGGTACTCCACTCCGAGGAGTTCCCCTATGAAATAAAAAAAATAAAAAGCAGAGTAGAGAAGTGTTAATGGGATGTAATTAATGCAACTGATGTAAATGTTCATTCTCTTACTTGACTTACCTGTGTACTCACTAGGCTTGGTGTAGTCCTTAACCTGTTCCTTGCCAAGCACCCTTTCGCTGCTAAGGTTAAGGATGCTTGCAATAAACAATGATCAACCACAGAAAAGTATTAATCCGCCAGTCTCTGAATTGTTTATTGCAAGCAAAAATATATAACCGTGAGCTTGCAGTTCCTACAACTTCCACACGATGTCTCCAATAACGTCATTTTCGTTGACAAAAACATCAAATCCTTTGTGTAATGATTTGTCATTACACAAAGGATTTTTGTCAACGAAAATGACGTTATTGGCGACATCGTGTGGAAGTTGTAGGAACTGCAAGCTCACGGTTATATATTTTTGCTTGCAATAAACAATGATCAACCACAGAAAAGTATTAATCCGCCAGTCTCTGAATTGTTGCAATAGCATGTATTTTTTTTACCAACACAAAAGGTCAAGTATAATTACCTCTGAATCAGAGGAGTGGTCAGGGTGAGGAGAACTGTGTCGACCAGGGGCCTCAGGAGAGCTTCCGTCTTCAGGGGCGGTGGGACTGGATGGCCCAGACCTGGGTGCGTCAGCGGGTTCCCCTGACAGAGGTGCCGCCGAGCTGGAGGACGGGGCGCTCATACGAGGGACATGAGGGATGTGGACTGTCTGGTCTACATCCTCCTCCTGAAAGCCCTCGTCCTCCTCGTCGAGCTGCTCGACAGCGGCTGCCTCTTCCGGAAGGTCAGGGTCCCCGCTGACATCCTGCAGCACTCTGCCAGTCTGCGAGTACAGGTACTCCACTCCGAGGAGTTCCCCTATGAAATAAAAAAAATAAAAAGCAGAGTAGAGTGTTAATGGGATGTAATTAATGCAACTGATGTAAATGTTCATTCTCTTACTTGACTTACCTGTGTACTCACTAGGCTTGGTGTAGTCCTTAACCTGTTCCTTGCCAAGCACCCTTTCGCTGCTAAGGTTAAGGATGCTTGCAATAAACAATGATCAACCACAGAAAAGTATTAATCCGCCAGTCTCTGAATTGTTGCAATAGCATGTATTTTTTTTACCAACACAAAAGGTCAAGTATAATTACCTCTGAATCAGAGGAGTGGTCAGGGTGAGGAGAACTGTGTCGACCAGGGGCCTCAGGAGAGCTTCCGTCTTCAGGGGCGGTGGGACTGGATGGCCCAGACCTGGGTGCGTCAGCGGGTTCCCCTGACAGAGGTGCCGCCGAGCTGGAGGACGGGGCGCTCATACGAGGGACATGAGGGATGTGGACTGTCTGGTCTACATCCTCCTCCTGAAAGCCCTCGTCCTCCTCGTCGAGCTGCTCGACAGCGGCTGCCTCTTCCGGAAGGTCAGGGTCCCCGCTGACATCCTGCAGCACTCTGCCAGTCTGCGAGTACAGGTACTCCACTCCGAGGAGTTCCCCTATGAAATAAAAAAAATAAAAAGCAGAGAAGTGTTAATGGGATGTAATTAATGCAACTGATGTAAATGTTCATTCTCTTACTTGACTTACCTGTGTACTCGCTAGGCTTGGTGTAGTCCTTAACCTGTTCCTTGCCAAGCACCCTTTCGCTGCTAAGGTTAAGGATGCTTGCAATAAACAATGATCAACCACAGAAAAGTATTAATCCGCCAGTCTCTGAATTGTTTATTGCAAGCAAAAATATATAACCGTGAGCTTGCAGTTCCTACAACTTCCACACGATGTCGCCAATAACGTCATTTTCGTTGACAAAAACATCAAATCCTTTGTGTAATGATTTGTCATTACACAAAGGATTTTTGTCAACGAAAATGACGTTATTGGCGACATCGTGTGGAAGTTGTAGGAACTGCAAGCTCACGGTTATATATTTTTGCTTGCAATAAACAATGATCAACCACAGAAAAGTATTAATCCGCCAGTCTCTGAATTGTTGCAATAGCATGTCTTTTTTTTACCAACACAAAAGGTCAAGTATAATTACCTCTGAATCAGAGGAGTGGTCAGGGTGAGGAGAACTGTGTCGACCAGGGGCCTCAGGAGAGCTTCCGTCTTCAGGGGCGGTGGGACTGGATGGCCCAGACCTGGGTGCGTCAGCGGGTTCCCCTGACAGAGGTGCCGCCGAGCTGGAGGACGGGGCGCTCATACGAGGGACATGAGGGATGTGGACTGTCTGGTCTACATCCTCCTCCT